>NC_138195.1:29583337-29866591 GCF_964194105.1 Spermophilus citellus | reverse complement strand
GCATAACTCAATGGATAATTCTGGTGTGAGTTAAGGAAACCATAATTCTAATAGGCATGCAGACAGTAAACAGAGTGCTCATGAAGTTTTAGATGGAAATGAGAACTCTCTGGGGATTTGACTATACATATCACAATCTGGTGAATCACTTGCTCACATCATGTTCATGTCCTGAGACTTTATATGAGGCTAAATTTAAAAGTGATGAATCCAATGGAGGAAATTTCAAGGCAGCACAACATTTAGGTGGCAGTGTGGGTATTACTGGCAGTTTTAGTTAGGTTTACTGTGAGAATTGGTAACAAACAGAGCAGAAAATTTCAAAAAAGTTTCAGTTTGACCAGAAAATCATGTGTAAAATTGAGGCCAAGAAAACTATGGTTGCTGAAAGATTGGCTCCATTAAAGAGAAACTAAGTAATTTCTATAGCAACAATAGGAAAGATGACTTGTGGGCATCTCAGGGATTAACAAGACCCTACCCTTACAGGCTCAAGTGGTAAAAGTGAAAACTCATTTAAGAGACCATGGGGAGACATGCTGCTCACATAGACACGCCTAGGAAGTTGTTTCCCCGGGATTCATTTCACCATGTTTAGCCAGCGTGGCACTCAGAGGCTGCTGTATTCATGGTCCAAGGAGGTCTGTCTACTGTAGATAATGGCATTGCCTACATGGTGCTCGTTCTTCAAGACTGCAGGATGCTGCAGTTAGAAGGTTGTACCGGTTTCCAATGGTATTTCTAGGAAAGTCATGTTTTAGAAGTGTGGCAGGGTGAGAATCTCTGCAGGCACCCCTGAGACAGTGATGTGTGAAGCTGTGAGAGTGAAACCAAAGCAGCAATGGACACCAATTAAGAGATTCCAGGAACATGAGACATCCTCTAAGAATGTAAGGAAGCAAGCAAAAAGGGCCAAAGTATAGATCATGTGGGTTTCAGTGAGCGAGGTAGAGGGTGGGATTGCCCACCACTTTGGGGCCCACCTTCTGCCACCACATGCTGTAGATCTTAGATGTGTAGCTACAGGACCTGTTTTCCCAGCTTGGATTTCATCTTGCTTTGATTGTGTCCATTCATTTTATGCTTCCATTCTTCCAGTTTGAAATTGAAATGTTTACTGTGTCATGATATATTGTATATACACAATTCATTTTGAATTTGATGAGGACTCACAAATAAGTGCTTGCCTTGAGTCTTGGAGACTTTAGACTTAGGTTTTTGAGCAATGCTGGAACTGTTAAGACTATCCAGACTCTTGGAGACCAACAGTTCAATATGGGCACAAATTCATATCACAATGGAGTCTAGGGGCGGAAATTTATGATTTGGATCTAGAATGTCTATCATAAAGTTCATGTATTAGGCAATCCTCAGGGGTGAAATGATTAGATTGTGGGGGGGTTATGACCTCATCAGTGGAAGCAACTATTTAATGGATTACTAATTTTTTGAATGGACTATTGGGAGGTACCTAGAGGCAGGTGGGGTACACCTGGAGGAAGCAGGTCATTGGAGATGTGGCTTTGGGGATTATACCTGTTCCAGGCCCCATTGTATGTCTCTGCATACTCCAGACTGCTGTGAGCTGAGCAACTTTCCTTCACTACATACTTCCTTCATGATTTTTCTGCTTTGGAGAAAGGTAACAGCGGACTGAGACTCTTGTCTCCTTTCTTATCACATATTTCTCTCACAGCAATGAAAAATTGACTAACCACATTACACATGTATTTTTATTAATGCTGATTTTAATCCTTTTAAATAAGTTTCATAGAGTCATACATTGAGTCACATGGAACTTCCATTTCTATTCTTTTGAGGAACCTCTATACTGATATCTACATCTATACTGATTATATGTCTTTGATAGTTCTGTGAAAAATCTCATTGGTATTTTGATGGGGATCATATTGAATCTATAGATTGTTTTTGGCAATATAGCCATTAAAGCAATATTAATTCTGTCTATATAAGAACATGGAAGGTTTTTACATTTTCTAATATTTTCTTCAATTTCTTCCTTCAGTGCTTTACAATTTTTATTCTATATGTCTTTCACCTTCTTGGTTAGATTTACTCTTCAGTACTTTTTATTTGTTTGTCTTTTGAGGCTATGGTAAATGGAATTGTTTTCATGATTTTTTTTTTTCAACTTTCTGCATTGGAGAGGAATCTCTCTCTTCCCCCTTCCTGAGTCAATGCTCTCTGGACACTGCCCCCATCTGTTTCTTTTATTAAGTCTCTTTTCATTATAGAAATTGACACTTGTAGTTGTAATCTGATTGCTAATTTTCTAGGTTGCATACTAATGTTTTCCCAGTCTTCATACCAGAGTATGCCACTGCATAGCTGCTTATTTAATTCACTCTTGGGGAATTGTGAAGATATTGTGGGTACCTCTGATACACCATTTTTTTTCCTTCTTCTGTGTGGGATTGTAGAATATGTAAAACATATGAGCACTAAAGCTGAGCTATGATGCCATGATCAGCAACATAGCCTGAGTCCCAGTGCCTGAGGAGGGAGTTTGATATTCCTGCTCACTTCAACAATCCACTGAGCCTTCCCCTATCTGAGCAAGGTAGAGCCCCAAGAATACAAATCCTAAGGCTCATATGTAGGGACCCATCAACAAGAGCTTATAATATTACATATTAAAATCATTCCCTTCCTAGATTGTAAAACTGTAATGACTTTCTATGGTATAATAAAGTTTCATAACAAAAATTGCTAAAACCTATACTTTATACACTTTTCTTTTCCATGGAACAATTTTTTTTCCACTGGTATCTGGTAAGATATAAAAATGTGCAGGTGAATGCCTCTTAGAGAGTCATTTTTACTCTAAGATACTGCCTGTCATCCAAATATCCAAGTATGAAGCTTGGATTGGAAATATTTTTTATTTCTTTCATATCACCTTAGAGAACACTCTTTAGATTTAACTAAATTGGATTTCAGGATACTTAGACCAAAATCTAAGAAAATATACATTTAATGTACTCATTCAATAAAAAGATTCAGTTCAAAGGTATCTTAAATTCCCTTTCTTTGTAATAGTAATAAAATGTACATTCTAGAAATTCTGAAGGTTGTTATTTCTGTTTGTAAATATAATTTGGAAATACATATTTATTTTATCTAAAAACATTTAATCAAATGAAGCTTAAATATTTTCAAAGGGCCACAATTTAGTTTTGGAATATAAATCAGAATAAATTCAAGAGCATAACTATTTGCCTCAGCTTTCCATAGACTTTACATGATAAGTAGATAAGGTTGGGGCCAGAGAGGAAAATACTCCCTTTGAGTCATTAATATCCAATTTGGAAAGATAAAATGTATCAAAGAGGAAATTCCCTGGACAGCATCATTTGCAGCTGGGTTTATATGGATTGGCTTGTATCTTGTTGAGCTAGGTCACAAGTAAAATAAGTTGAGCCTGGAGTACATTTATTCTGAGGCCAGTGGTATTCTCAAACTCAGACTCTGGATAACAATGTCAATGTTGGGTTCATGGCAATGATGACACCACATCACACTAATTCACTATTGAATTCCTTTGTCTTCTTATGGTGCTAACTGCCACAGCTGCATCTTTTGGTTGCTCATTTTTAACTATTTCCATGATAATATCAATATTCTAAACAGTATTAGTTTTTGAAATTTTTAAAAAAAATTCTGACTCAAATAATAGAATACAAAACTAAGTGCAATCACTGAATAATGGATTCTCAAACCCATTTTACACCCATTTTTTTCATGTAAAATATTTAAATGAAAGTTTTTAAAATATGAAGATAATATATCAGAGAGAACATGATTTCTACTTTATTGGATTGCTTATGTGGAAGTTCATTGTGGGGACTGGTAGTGATGAATATTCTTTTATTCACTGACCTCTTGAGGACCTATGGAAAAATTTAATTAAATTTTGCAGCTTTTTAATTATTTCAATAAAGAGATTTTTTTCCCAATGCTTTCCTGGCTCTTTAAAAGCACCAGTAAGAGCTTAACTGTGAAGAAGTAGGTATGTTCTGATTTTATGAGACTACAGGGAAAAATTCAACATTGAAAAATACCTCGTATAATATTGTTTTTAAAGGTAAAAGTGAGACATTATATAGGGTTAGATGAAGCAAATTCTATTTATTTCAAAAATAAAAATTATTGGCTACCATATCTATTTAAAACACTAAAAAATTGATACTATTAAAACTCTATTTCTGAAGTCTATGATTACTAAGATATTAGAACTTTGATAGCTTTTAAATACCTTTTGTTGATGCTAAAATAAAATTTTATCATTTGGGTGCTATTAAATAAGGAAAATTCAGTCATTCGACAAATAATTACTAGTATGGACAAGGCAGTCTTCCAAATGCTATTGATATGGCTATTAACAAAACAGAAACAAAGCCTTACGTTGAGGCAATATCCACTAATAGTATCCATTAATACTTCAAAACAATTTTCCAAAGACAACATGCAGAATGATGTTTTATGTTCAAAATTTTGGCTTTAGGACAAAGATATGTAAAATAATAATAATAATAATAATAATAATAATAATAATAATAATAATAATAACAGCATCAATGACCATGATTTCCAGTTATCTCATAATTCAAAGTCATCTTTAAGGATGGATGTGGAGCCTAATCCATTTATGCTATTGGGTATTAAGCTCCCTGTTACACTGGTGTTTTGAGAAACCAGAAAGATCTTCCTCTCTCTGTAACCACATATGACTCACAGTATGAATTATGCAGCCACATTTAGTGGATTATCTTGGAAGCCTTTACATCAGGAGTCCAAATTTGGAAGGCAAAGAGACAAGAGATAAGAGAGCTAATGCAATTAAGCATCAACATTTTTTAAAAAGGTTCTTTTGTTAAACCATAAGTAAGGAAGTTTATCCTATTTTTATACCTTAAAGTGTATAAAGCTTTGCAATTATTTTATTAATGAAAAAAAGAAAAGCACACAGTTCAGAATATTAACTGAGTAACTCTACCCACATCTCTGAAATCAGACAGAAAATAAATTAAACATTGCTTCTGAAAGACTGTACAAACCTTAGTCACATGCCTTAAGGCACAGAATAGGCAAAACGACTTCCTTACATTCATCCTCCCAGAGGGGTGTGCAGGCCTATTTGTCACTCCTCTTTAATTCTTACTGACCCTGCTGAGTTATTCCTCAAAGGGCCCCTGCTATGAAGCTGTTGAAAAGCATGGCAACCAACTATGTTCTCATTTTTTACCCTGGAGAAAAACCGAAAGTATCAAAGACACTTAAAATCATCACAAATCTCTGAGACCTTCCTTCCTTATTTTTCAAGTGCCTTTTAAAAGTTGGAAAAGATGCTGGAGTCAAAGTGGTATTTAAATTCAAACCTGACTGTGTATATTTTTCTGCAATCTCAAAAAAAAAAATGGATCTCAGTTGTAAAATATTCTTGAAGAGATCCTAGGTTATTACTTTTTCCTGTAGATACAACTTCCTAAGTGTGTTTACATTAAAGTGTAATTTGTTCAGTATCAACAGGAAGTCAAGCAAATATATAAATATTTTTTAAATGGATCTATTTAATCTATCACAGACTAAAATTTTCCTTCTACATATGTCATTTTCAACCAATTTCTAAAACCTAGTATGTTTCTTTCTGATTTCTTGTATAAAGATGTACAAACTAATGTTTCCCCCCTGATTTAGGTAAAAAATACAAATTTTGATTATTGAATCAAGTTTAAAGACGTGATACAAGACAAGGTAGCTTCCATTTCAATTAACAATATATGGTTTTGAACATTGTTTTATGTTAACTTCAGCAAAAATTAAAGTTTGTTCTTTCTTTTTGAAATGGTATTGCTTTTCTTCCTATTTCTTGTTTTGCTACTTTGGCTAAGACCAACTTTACAGTTTAAAGAAAGAGTTAATTATTGACCATTCTTGCATTTTTCTCAGCTGTAAAAGAAGGTGTCTAAATTTCCACATTAGGAATAATATTTACTGTAGTTTTTTGGAAGGCATATTTTACTAACCACCATCACCACCACCCTTACCCCCTATTTATGGGAATGGAATAAGAAAGCATCTGTATTGCTTACATGCTCTTTGAACATTATTTTATGCAGGCAGATTTGTAATTCACTGGGTCAAATCTGGAAGGGCTGTAGATACTAAGGTTGGTTCCAATTCCCTGGGAATTTGGATTAGTGAGTTAGTAGCCTGATCTCAGAGGCTGGCTCCAGGTGGTCCTGGAAATAGTAAAACAGGGCATCTTTACACTGTACCTTCTATCTTAGCTATTGTGGATGGTAATGAGTAATCTGGTACATATGATATTTTATAGAGAATCTTGAGCTCAAATTATTGACTCAGGATTTATGATTTTATACATGAAACTTCAGGAAAGTGGTAACCACTAGTGAAAATGGGGTAAAAGTAAAATTTCAGCTAAAAATCTCATGTTTTCTTTTAATCTTTTTTTTTTTTCATTTTTAATGGTATCTAAAGCTAATATTGAAAAATGTTAGTGTCAAGAAATCATGGTAATTATATTAACTGGCAAACTTTCTTCAGGGTGATTGTACATACTACAGCAATAAAATTAAAATTAATGTATTAATGTTTACTAATGGCTTTATAAAAATGTTTGTTATGTTGATTATATGTAATCAAGTGGGAATCTGCATTTTATTTTGATTTTAATTTTACATTATATGTTAATATACATTTAATCTAAATTAAATATTTTATATCAAGAAAATAAGCCCACATTTATTTTTTAGAGCACTTAGAAAAGATTTTCAAATTATCTTATTTTTATAAGATTATTATATAATAATATGATTTTATATATGTTGGCTTCTGTACTGTAATCGCATTGTTGTGCTATAATTTATTTTACTAAATGACTTTTTATAGTTAACTATTTTCATGTTTCTTGAATAAAGTTCAAACTTTGTCACTTTTTAAGTATGTGTCATTAAAAAAATTAAATTTGTTGAATTTCAGTTCCCTCAAAAGGTTTAAGATGAAGTGGAGTAATATTTACAAAGAACTTTCGTTGGACTCTTTGTGACATATTGTGAATAAAGGAAATACATGTTGTATCTTGAAAAATGAAGATTCATTTTTCTAACAAAGATTCATTACCTCTAAGAAATTATTCCATTATACCTAAATGCAGACTAAACACATACATACACACATACATATTTGGTCTGCCATTTGCTTTGTACCCTAACATCTGTGAGGTTGTTAAAGTAGCTACATTTGAATTCAAAGTTTTTATTCAGAGACTCTTTTTTTTTGTAATTTGTAATATTGTAATATGTTTGCTTTATCTCATCATCTTTTGGTATTTTGATGCCAAGGTATAATTGCATAATCAAAATCTGTTTATATTGATTCTAGATATAATCAAGCATATAAATACATAATTTTACTGTGGCTCACAGAATCTCTAATATCTAATACATCTATCCTCTGGATATTATTCTAATAAATATTAAAGAAAATCCTAAAAACAAGAAAGTTTGAATAATTTCCGGCAAATCCTAACTGTGGTTTCAAATGCATGAAGGTCTCTTAAGTCCTCCAATAATGGGCTGATGATGAGATCCAGTTGGACAAATAGTAATGGAAAACTGTCCGAGATTGATCAAGTCATGTAGGTTTTGATGGGCATTCTAAGTGTCTAAATGACCTCAGTACAATGCACAGACTAAAGTATCTTTACATGATAAACACTTCATAAATCATTTTTCCCTAAATTGTTTTATTAGTTCTTTGAAGGAAATATTCCATATCTTATTTTATTATCTTATCTCTCACAGAACAGATATGTGCGTCCTCAATATGTTCTGCTTATTTTGTAAAGTTAAGAAAATTGTTATTATAATTTATAATAAACTATTAACAGGGGTTGCCATTGAAGAATGGGTTAGGGATGAAAAAGATATAAAAATTAGGGTCTATTTGGCAAAATATAGATGTCCTCTTCCATACATCTTTCCCAAACTCTAAATGATTGAATTAAAAAATACAAATATGTTGCCTGAGTAGTATGTGAATATATAATCATATTTAATAATTAATAATACATTTATGTTTTTTGATTCCTAATAATTAATAGTACCAGAAATTGTGTTATTAAAAATTGTAATGTTGTGTTGGCTTCAGAATTCATCTGGTAGATTTTCCTGAGTAGCAGATAAGCCAGTTAAAAAAATATGCTTCATGTCTATGGAACAGTATAATAGAGCTTATATTTTGAATTTGTATTATGGAAATTGGATAACTGTAACTTTAATCAGCAAGTAGCTAATTCCATCAGGCATTTAATTTGAAAAAAAAATTGACTATCCACCAAGCTTATTATCAATTAGCTATTTGGAAATCTGACTACAGTATAACATCAAGTATATAACCTGGAATGTTCAAGCCTCTTCCAATAAACAATGAGATTTCTCATAGCTATGGTTTCAGTAGTACAATAAAACATAAATAATATATAAAATTTTAAACTGTAAAACATCAATTGATAAGTGCCTAAGTTTGCAAGTAATTTGTTCAAGTAAGAAACAATACATTGGATGTTAGGATGATCATTATTTCTATAACTGGATAATAATTTTATATTCTAAAATAACTTGACCCACATTCTAAATTTAAACAAAATTTCATATACAAAGTATTTTTTATTTGTTACTGGGAATCAAACTGAGGGGTGCTTTACCACTACACTATATCTACAGTCCTTTTTTATTTATTTTGAGACAGAGTATTTTAAGTTGCTGAGACTGACCTTCCAAACTTGAAATCCTCTTACCTCAGCCTCCTGAAACCCTGGGTTTACAGGTGTGTGCTACCATACCTGGACTTCAGGTAAATTTTTCTTTCCTTTTTATATTTTTTCACCTAGACAGTTTATTTGAAGAGATATTAAAGCAGTGAAATTTAAATTATTCATTAACAAAATGCTTTCATTTCTATTTATTGCTTGAAATGTGTAGATATTCACTTGGCTAATACATAGCATGCCTACTTGATTAATTTCTCTTTTCCATAAATCAGGAGGGTTGGTTTATATTAACAAAGAGAGAAACTGGCTTAGATTTCCATGACAACAACCATCACCTCAAGGTAATTAGCAGCGGACATACAAGAATTTTGTACATTTTGTAGAAGCTGCTCAACCCAATTACATTTAGTCCTTTCAAAAATTTTATCAAAATGTGTTTTATGAGATAATCTTTATTTGGATAGATCTCATAAATTTGTTATTCCCATTTTAACTTTATAAATACTAAATCTTGTTAGGAGATAATACTATGAATATATTATGGTTTTAGATACTACTAAAATATTTGCAAAATATACAAAAATTTGCAGATTTATAGAAAAAAAAGTGTACCTTTAAAAAAAAAAAAGGGTTTCAATTCATTTCGGAATTTGCCTCATTTGCAATACACCAAAGGTCAAATTTACCATTTGTTTGAGACAAAGCTGCCCAGAAAATTGGTATAACTTATGGAATTCCTTACCTTTAGAAAAATTGGTTCATTTTTTTCTTTGATAGTCAGTGATTTTAGAATCTGTAGAGTGGTCCTAGAACCATTTCAAAGGTGACAAGCTTGTCCTTTGAGACCTTGGTTTGGTGCCTCATCTCTGTGAGCTCTGCTCGCTGAGCTCACAAATGAATACTCAATTGTTTCTCTTCTATACAGTTCTTTACAGTGAGGTACCAATGATTCAATGTTATAGACTGTCACAATGCAACACATGACTAAACCGGTCAGGATCACTCCAAGTGAATTTTGGCTGACTAAAGAAGACACAGACACAGAAAGTACCTATTAGGGTTCAGTGATCCCTCCTCAGCCACAGCTCCCACAAGGGGGACAGGGCAGGCAAGAAAGAGGAGGGGCACGCCTGGAATCCAGGTTTTATTTGGGAGAAGCCATTCAAATGAGGCAAGGGATAGGGTTACAACAAACAAGTGGGTGACTCCTGCTCCTGGAGCTGCACCGCTTTATCCAAGTGGAGGTAAAATCCAAATTCTATTGTGGGGTGCAATACCTGTTCAGTACCTCTTTACTCAGAATTTAAAAGTGTGTTCAAGCTCCTGTCCAGAGCATCCTGACAACAGATTACACTTTCTTGGGGTTCCTGACCTATCAGAGATTGATAACTTGCTTTCATAAATATTTTCTAATTTCAGTAGTTTCAGACATTTAGTGACTCTTGGAAATGGTAATTAAGAAAAAACTCTCCATCTAAATATAATTCATATGATCCAAGCATATTCAGTGATGAGGAAATCATAATTTGTACTGTCTTATCAGAGGGCTAAAAACATTCCCAGGAATTACTTTGTAGTATCCCATAAAATATCAGATAATAAGGCAAAATATCACCATCAGCCAGGGAAATAACCTTCAACTAATGTATGGAGAGATATTAACGTACAAATTTTAATTATGTCAAATTATTCCATATAAAATTTATAATTATTCCCAAATAGCTTATTATCTAGTACATTTATGGTGACAAGTAGACATACATTGCTTAAAAAATATAGAGTACATATGTAGATCTTTTTTGACAACTTTACCCTCTACCACTTCTTTCAGAAAGTTTCTATGCAGTCATCCAGTTCTAGAACTTTCTGAAGTCTATCAAATAGGTTTCTTTTCCTTGGAAATAGAAGGAATAAATTAATATGTCATCAGGCAAATACATTTTCACCATTTGTAACAAACATTTATGATTTGTCTCCATCCTGTTTATTTATTAAAATGACATAAAATTCTGGGTAAAGTTAAAATTATGTGAGAAGAGCAACTTCTACAAGAGATAAAGGAGATGAAGACATTTTATTTCAATCTTTCTTAAACAAGCTTGACTAGATTTTAGGAGCCCAAGTTGACTGCAGGGCTCACATTTCCAATTCTTGGCACATATATGTGCCTACATCTTGCTTACTCCCATTTGTTGGAGCAAAATCAATTGTCTTCTTTTCCTTGCTTGAAAGTGTAACACTCAGAGTTGTTTATTTATCATTAACTTGTTTTCTGTTTGGTTCCACTTGGAGAGAAAGTATGGTAGATTTGCCTTCCTGGGTACAGAGAATATCGAGTAGATTTTCAATCACAATGAGTTTAATTATTTACTCTGAGGATAACAATATTAACTTAAAAACAAATGTAATTTATAAGTCTGGGTCCCACTTATAAGTATAATTTTGATTCATTTAATAACAACATAATCAAAGCCCAAACATACTCTTCATGTAAATCAAAACATGGAATATGTTGTCTTTTGAAGAAACCTTCCTGCTTGTTAACTGTGTTCTTTAGAGGTGGGGACTTGGGTAGACTTGGTTTCTAATGAAACTGTTTTTTCTTTCTTTATGCACCCATGCTTGTCGGATGCTCAGCTAATGACATGCAGGTTATATAGTGTTTCTATCTCATAGACTTTTTTCTGTAATAAGCACCCCTGTCTTTTATATCTAAAATTTAGAATGCACAATATTCACCAACTTCATTATGTAAAGTCTTGTGCATATACAAATATTTTATGATGAATCTTGAGGGTATATGTAGCTTCCAGAGGACCAGAGTATTAAGAAGCAGAGTTTTCTTATTATTAGGCAAAGGCCTTGGTCATGTAGCTTTCAATAAGTGTATTCCATTCAAGCAATGGTTCTCAGCCTTGGTTGCATATTAGAATTAATTTGGGAATCCCTGTGCCCTGTGACTATAACCAGAAATTCTGATTTAATTGGTCTGAGGGGTATATATATTAGGGCTCCACATATTACTCTAATGCAGCAATGGTTGAGAGCTACTCTTAAAATAAGTTTTCAGAAGTTAGAGCTAAGTTCTTGTATTTTAACCTGAACTCAAAGGCTTATTCCCAAAATTATACTTTCAGCACAGTGTGTGAATAACAATATAAGAATCTTTCTTTCCATCTATTCTAGTTTAGTGAAATGAAACAATGTAATGAAAGAATGGTAAGATATTTTTCTGTGGAATTTTGATCAAAGAATTTGAAGTCAAAATTAGGGATTTTAGATGATGATATCTAGCCAGGCATGGTGGTACATGCCTGTAGTTCCAGCAGCTAGGGAAACTGAGGCAGGAGGATAGTGAGCTCAAAGCCAACCTCAGCAAAGGCAAGGTACTAAGCAACTCAGTGAGACCCTGTCTCTAAATAAAATTAAAATTAGGGCTGGGGATGTGGCTCAGTGGCTAAGTGTCCCTGAGTTCAATCTGGAGTGCAGGGATGATAATATCTTTACATAATCTCAAAAATATTACTAAAACAAAATTATTGGGCCTTACTTGCTCCCTATTATACAAGCTAATGTTTCTCAAAATGTGAATTCTAGAACACCTGAATCAGCATCATCTAAGGCATCTGTTAAAATGTTAAATTTCTTATGCAGGGTGCAGTGGTGCACACCTGTAATCCCAGCAGTTTGGGAACTGAGGAAGGAGGATTACAAGTTCAAGCCAGCCTCAGCAAAGGTGGGGTGCTAAGCAAATCAGTGAGACACTGTCTCTAAATAAAGTACAAAACAGGGCTGGGAATGTGGCTCAGTGGCCCAGTGCCCTTGTGGTTCAATCCCCGGTGCCCCCCCCCCCCAAAAAAAATGTTAAATTTCTGGGGTCCTGACTGTGGCCTTATGAATTATAATCACCTTCTGGAGGGTGGAAAGTGAAGAGTTTCCATTCCATGAGGCTTCCAGGCCATTAGCAGACACCTTTACCTGATGTCAACCATAATTCTAATGCCCTCTGAAGAGCTCTTCCTGTTTCTTAAAAACTTTCTCTTGAGCAATAGTAGCCTATAGGTCCTACATAATTTTACATGGATTTTTCTACCTGACAACTTACCAAGGGTCAACTACTTGCACTGGCTATATTCTCACAGGTCAGATACGCATGTCAGGAAGGTATACAAGTCTCAGTCAATGGTGGTATTATTTACTTACATCCCAAGCCCTTTCATACATCGTATTTTATGAGACTTTCAGTGCTCAAGAGGATGGAGTATTGCTAGAGAATTTTGCCCACTGAGGCTCTGCTAAACTACTGGCTATTAATTGAACTCCATGTGAAAATGCTTCAATGCTTTGGATAGTTTGTTTAAATGAAAGTTGCTAGATGTTCCAAGGGGGTAAACAAAGAGACAGAATGATTATGTTTTATATTAAAAATGTTACTTCATTGGTGTAGGTTATTTCTTATGGGGACATTTAAAAATATAAATATATGGGCAATGGTTACAGACCTCTTACTATATGCCAGTCACTATGATGAGCACTACATACCCATCATCTTATTTCTTATAAGATTTTTTTTAAGAGAGAGAGAGAGAGAGAGAGAGAGAGAGAGAAAGAGAGAGAGAGGATTTTTTAATATTTATTTTTCAGTTTTCGGTGGACACAACATCTTTATTTTATTTTATGTGGTGCTGAGGATCGAACCCAGTGCCCCACGCATGCCAGGCGAGTGCGCTACTGCTTGAGCCACATCCCCAGCCCAATCATCTTATTTCTTTATGAGAAAGATAGTTTTAATTCTGTTTTCCACATGAAAAAAAAATCAAGATTTGAACTGGATAACTCATCCAAAGTCAGATTATTAAGTGACAAAATGTACTGAAAGGCCACATTTTGGTTTTAGAATGTGAACACTTACCCTTTACATATTCTTCGGTGTAGGCTATTTTGTGACACTTGTATTAGTTTCTTAAGCTATAGCAAACTAGACCGCATTAAATAGAATGTATCCCTCAGTGGTCTGCAGGGTAGAATTTTAGAATAAAGGTGTTGGCATGGCTGTGCTATCTCTGTAGCCTCTGGAATAGGACCCTTCTTTGAATTTTTCCAGATACTTGTGATATGTAAGCAGTATTTATCATTCCTTAATTTATAGCTGCATAGCTTCTCTCACATGATATTTCCCTGTTTCTTTGTGTCAAGCTTTCCTCTTAAGAACACGAGTCATACGTTTAGGGACCACTCTAATCCACTATTTAAGTCAACAGAACCTTTGCAAATGATTTGTGGAAACTCTGCAGTCACTGTAAAAGGGGATTTCATTTCCACAACTTACACATAGCTCTAATCTTACACTTCCACTGAAATGTTATTTTTTTCCCCATGCCATTGTTACCTGTGATTTCTGTGATATTTCAAGAAGAAAAGTGGGAAATATTCTCCATACATTAGAATCTAAATTATTTCTATGTCTTTAGCTTTACCAACATAGAACATTTCTGTATGACAAACTTTTGTTATCAGTTCTAATAAATAGTACAGGCAGTAATTATACATTGGTCCCAGTATAGTAGTTTATAAAATCCATGTTCAAGATCTTTCACTGGTTCATGTTTCCTATATGATGTATTGATATTGATGAGAATAGTCAGGGCTATGCCCAGCATGTGTGAGGCATTGATTTCCATCCCCCAAACCACACCACACTCAGACACACAAAGTCTTAATTTTCTGGGTGGGGTGGCACATGCCTGCAGTTCTAGCTACTTGACAAGCTGAGGAGAGAGGATCACTTGAGCCCAGGAATTCAAGATCAGCCTCAGCAATAAATTGAGACCCCATTCTCAAAAAATGGATATCTCAATGTTATGGATATAGATATCCCCCAAAATCTCATGTAAGAAAATTTAGAGGTGAAATGATTCAGGCATGAGAATTTTAACTAGTCAGTGTATTAATCCCCTGATTAAAATTAACTAGATGTTAACTGTAATCAGGTAGTCTATGGCTGGAGGGGCTGGATTGATGGGTCGTGCCCTTGGGGTTTGTGTTTTGTTGGTGATGAGAAGAGTACCTTTCTACTTCCTGGTGTGATGTCCTGAGCCAGTTTCCTCTGCCGTATTCTTCTGCCATGATGTCCTGCCATACCTCAGGCCCTGAGGAATGGAATCAGTCACCTATGGACTGAGACCTCTGAAAGTGTGAGCCCCCAAATAAACATTCCCTTCTCTAAAATTGTTCTTGTTTGATCTTTTGGTCACAGCAGAAAAAGGCCGACTAAAGCATCTGATTTTCTGTATAAATGGAAGGAAAAAAAGGCTCAATTTGTAGTTTGGGATATTGAACAGAAAGATGATGGAATAAAAGAGGAAGGGAAAGCATCCACATTTTTCAGAGTGCATCTAAAAATGTGCATTCTGATCTGATGAAACACCTTGAGTTTTAACTAAGAAGACAAGGAGTAGAAAGGTTGTAGTCCATTTATAGGACAAGGAAGAAAAGCAGGTGGTGGTAGTTGGACAGAGAACAGGGAAGGGAAGGAAATTGAAATAAGATAGAATTTGATAATTTTTCCAAATATACTATTTACTCAAGAAAAATACCCTGGGTGGCTTTAGGAAAGAAGATGCTCATGCATTGTCTTCAACATCTGAGACTTGCAAATGGATTTTAGTGATGCCAGGTTGACAGATACACTGGAAAATTTTTAAGATAACTTAAAATTTGGGCATGGTGAGCCTTTTTTTTTTTTTAAAGAGAGAGTGAGAGAGGAGAGAGAGAGAGAGAGAGAATTTTTTTTAATATTTGTTTTTTAGTTCTCGGCGGACACAACATCTTTGTTGGTATGTGGTGCTGAGGATCGAATCCGGGCCGCACGCATGGCAGGCGAGCGCGCTACCGCTTGAGCCACATCCCCAGCCCCAATGGTGAGCCTTTGAAAACATGGAGAAGACAGCCTTTTGCAGTGTGCATCTTATTATTTGTTTGTTTCAATTTTGATTCATTAATATGTGGTACCCATCTTTTCTCCAGCTTTTAAAATATGCAATTGGCAAACAAAAATAGCTTATAATTGCAACATACAAGACAATGTTTTTACATATGTTTACACTGTAAATTTATGGTATCAATATAATTAATGTAAACATCACCTCACATACTTACGTTTGCTTATTTTTGTGATGAGAGCATTTAATATTGACTCCCTTAGCAATCTCCAAGTATATAATACATTTTTGTTAACTGTAGTCACAATGCTGTGCCACAGTTCTATAGAACTCATTCATCCTATATAAATTAAAATGTGTGCCCATCATCACACTCTTGACTTAGAAGACAAGGGTATTATAGTAGCTTTTGGTTTACAGCTGTCAAGAGTGCAAACTATAGAATAATAGGGTTTAGTTGTTTTGGACCCTTTTCCAAGGCTAGTATGCTTGGTCAAGAAGGTTTAGGAAGAAAGAATTAACACAATATTATGATATATCAAAATATTTGGCATAGTATTATTAATTACTGTTATGTTTATTCCTGGTAGAGGGTGTGTGTGCTAGAATCCATATAATCTTGGAAATAAAATATTAAAATTTAAATTCTCTTCTATCCTTGTTATATTTGTGCATTGTCATTGTCAAAAGTATGTCTATTAGGAAATGTCAAATCAAAGAAGTAAAATATAGAAGAGAAAAATGTAAAATAATACAATTAGGATAAATTTATTGAAACTATTTTCATACAGTATATATCTAATGCTTATTTGTGAAAAGATAAAAAGTAGGGCTGGGGATGTGGCTCAAGCGGTAGCGCGCTCGCCTGGCATGCGTGCGGCCCGGGTTCGATCCTCAGCACCACATACCAACAAAGATGTTGTGTCCGCCGAGAACTAAGAGATAAATATTAAAAATTCTCTCTCTCTCCTCTCTCACTCTCTCTTTAAAAAACAAAAAAAAAAGATAAAAAGTAAATCAAAATTAATCACCCACAAATAGCAAACATGGGTCCACTAGTTTTAGCATCTTGACACACCACAGTTCAAATCATCCAGGGGCTGACCCCCAGTGCACAACCACTTTACCATGAAAGTTCTGAGAAGTCTACAGAAATCACACTGTTTATTTTCATTCCCAAACCATACTGCAATGAAAATTGGCTGTCTGATTTTCCTCAGCCCAGTATTTTGCTTTTTATAATAATACCAGGGAATTAGCAGTGGGTAGCCAGAGTTGTTATTTGATGTTATATAGTCTCCCACAATTCATTTTTGATTGGTAACTCTGAAGATGTTACAATTACCGAAATAAGTGTTTATTTTTGTCTTTCCGTAAACAGAAAGCAAAATGACACTGTGTTCATTTTTGTCAAACAAGAACTGTTCCTAAGGGAACTTTCCTTCCTCAATGCAAGCTGTAATAAAATTTGACAGCAAAGACTGTTGTTTATTGTGGTAAATATTTGGCAGTAAGTAAATATCTGCTACAGATGCCAAGTGGTTAATTTCATAAACCAACCTACTGTCTTTCCACTTTTGCATTTCTTCTATTTAGAAATTATAGGGATGCAACACATATTTTCTCTTACAAGAAAAAAACTGCTAATACATCTGAGATTTCATTCAGTCTTCTTCATTTTCAAATTAGTGAAAAAGATAAGCAAAAAATAGTAATTTTTTAAAAAATCTGGATTTGTCAAATTGAGAATATATGAGATATTTTCATTTTGGTATTTATTCTAAAATGTATCACTGCAGCATTAATATAATTAGGTAAATTCTGTCATCTTTAATGTAGATTTCATCTTTGAGCTAATAGCAAGATATTTATATCAGTTCAAAAGTATTATATGTAAACATGATAAATTCCAATAGGAAAACAGACACCTTATCTTTCTCACTGACATTATTTGGAAAGAAAAATCTATTCCAGATGCCCACAATAGACATCTTCTCATAGATTCTTCTTCACAATGGACCATATTACCAGTCCTCAATGGGCCATCAGTAAAGGGGTTGGAGTTATAATTATTGATTAACATTAATCTACAGGGGTTGCCACTTGTTTTGGGAATGTAAACACAATGACTTCCTTAACAACATTCCTTGTATTAATGTTCTAATTAAGTGAGAAACATGACATATTCGATACTTGTGCCTGGAACATCATGGCTTAGTGATTAGTAGTCTTTGAATTATTCTGTAATTCTTCAAATTCATATCCAGTGACAAAATCCTATGCTTTTTTTGAATCTCATCTTGGGGCAAAGTTGCTTATTTATCAGAGCCTTCGCAAACATCTTGATCATAACCAGTTTAATGGCTCTAGTTTTTATTTACTATCTTCTATTTTCAAGCCTTGTTTTCACAAGACTGAAGTATTATTGTTCTTCTGAAAATCTTTATCCTGCTATCACTAACATATACAATGAAATTGCCCCTTGTTGATTACTTCAGAATAGCTCAGAATTCTCTACTTTCTTTTTCCTAATTGCCCATACCATTACAATATTGAAGTGAATCTAGTTTGTTTTCTATTTATTTTTTTAAATTGAACATTTATTATTCTTTCTTGTGCTACCCGATTTAATGTGTTCTTTTCCTTAATCTAACATTCATTCTCCTCTTAGTTTAAGTGATTATATTGCCTATAGCACAAATAAAAAATACTGAATAATTTGAAATATTGAAAATAAGTCCCAACAATAGTCCTCTTGGATTGCTACCTCTCAGTACTCACACCTTGCTTAATTTCTTCTCCTTTGATAATGGGTTAAACTTGTTGTATTGATTCTAAAGAACAAAAAACAACTAAAGTAATGAGATATTCTTTCTGAAACTATTTTATGAAAACACTGTGGCATATGCCTCAGGCTCTCGCTCTTGTTCTTTTTCAAATTGCTCATACTTGGCAAAGTCAGTTTATATATGAAGCAATGCAATGGGGTTAAAACTAATCACATGAATGGGTTTAGATGCTTCCTTTCCACCACTACCACCAGTCTTCAGATGAAACCGTGGTATAAGTCAATTGTTTATAACCTCCTGAGAAAACTTGGTGCCAATTCACCAACAAAGAATTCCTAACTCAGAGAAACTGTAATAAATGTTTGTCATTGCCACTAAATTTGGGAAAAATGTGCTATATAGCTGTGTTAGTCAACTTTCCATTACTGTGACAAATATACCCAAGATAATCCACTTAAAAGGAGCGAAGATTCATTTGGCTCAGGGTTTCAGTACAGGGTTGCTTGGTTCTGTTGCTTTGGACTTGTAGCCCCACTGTGTATCCTGACAGGAGAATGTGGTAGAGAAGGACTGTTTACCTCATGATGACCTGGAAACAAAGAGAAAGAAGAAAGGAGTTGGGTCCCAACATCTCCTTCAAAAGTGTACCCCAAAGAACTGACTTCCTTTGACTAAGTTCAACCAACTTCCTGTATCACCACATATGGGACCAAATCTTTAGCACATGAAGCTTTGGGGGACATTTCATATTAAAATATATCAATAAAAATAGAATATATTCCTTGATATAATTCCCTTGTCTTTTGCCATTTCATCATCTTTTAATCCATTACTTTCATTTCTACTTAGATCATTCTTGCACAGAATAATATAGCTCCTTTCAAAAATTTCATGTATGGCATTTCATATAAAATATTTTTAGAAAAAAAAAACCATTTAGGATTTTACTCCTTTTTGCCCCTTGTCTATATTCTCTTAATTTTCTCTTCACACTCTTCACTGTCACCTATATCTTGTCCTTGCTTGCATGTTCACTAGTTCTATAGACAATCAGGTTTTGCTCTATAGTATTTACCTCTATAAGCCAAAGAAACCATCTGTTATGAAGATATCATGGGCAGACCATTTCTGTATTATTCTAAACATCATGAGATATATTAAGGAATCTATAAAACCTTCAGGTTTTGGACTTTGTAGCAGATGCTAATTCCTCTGGAAATTCATCTCTAGATTTGTACTTACCTAATTGTGACATGACAGATTAAAAAAAAACTTTAAATATGAAAGCATATTTAACTGATTAAGTCCAATCAGGAATGTATTCAAACATATTTTTACTACATTTTTTACATTATAAATTATTATAGCCAAGTAATTATCATCACCCCAAATTTAGTTACATCCTAAAGCACAGCTTCTCTATACAACTTAATTACTTTTTTTTGGCTTAGAGGTTCAGTTGGAGGTTTAGTATGAACTCTAACTCTGCCTCTGATATAAAAATAATGAAGCTTGACAAGTGCAGCTTTAAATTTCCCTTTGCTCCTCCCACAGTGTTTGCATTTCTAATACTTCTGTCCCTTCTAGACATAAACAGCAGCTATGATCTGTTTTAGTTCTTATATTCTGGTTAAGAAAAGAAGTTGGATCATTTGCATGTTTTATATAATCATATTCAATCAACTGTGACACACACACACATACACACACACACACAAAACTATATATTTTTAGTGCATATGGGATAAGGTAGAAGGATACTGGGGAATGAACTCAGACCTTTCTCCATGCTAGGATGCACACTAGCACTGAGCTTTGCTCCCAGCCCTATGATATATTTATAAAAATGAAATTTTAAATTAAGAAACTTCTTTCAAAACCAGCTATTGATCATTTAATATTAAAATTCTAACAACTTAAAATTAATGAAAGAAACATTATTATAATTTCAATCCTGCTTTATAGGTTAAAACAAGACAAAAGATTTCATTGAAAATGTAGTATAAGCATATTTTCATGAACATTAATGCAAATAACATGAGAAATTTTAAAATAAATTATTTGAAATACTTAAAATATTTCCATTATGTTTATAGTCATGTATAATTGAGAATATTTTATTTCCACCCTTTTAAAAAATCACTGGCTGTAATCAAATGAACATAAAAATAGCTTACACCTCCTTAGCTAAAATAAGTCTTCCCATGAATTCCTCTCCTTTTTCTATTTACAGGTAATTGAGCATGAAATTTCTATTGTACTTTGTATATTGTTTTCAACCTTTTGCTAACATGTGCTATAAATTTTATAAATTTTCTGTGAAGTATAGTCTCCCTACTGTGCTATACAACATTATAACATTTTTTTCTGTATCATTGTATTTGGTACTTATGATTCAGCCTCCCTCTATTCCTTCTCCCCCATCCTTCCTAATTTCTATTGACTACTATTCTAATCTCTACTTCAAAGAAAACAACTTCTTTGTTTTCACAGATGAGCAAGAACATGAGGTCTTGTATTTCCTTTTCTGGCTTATTTCCTGACATAATGTCCTCTAATTCCATCTGTGTTACCATATGCAAACATTTTATTCTTATTTGAGACTGAATAATATTCCATTTTGTGTATGTGTGTTTACATGTGTATGTACATCCACACTACATCTTATTTATTCATTGGTGATTATCTCAGTTAATTCTACATTTGGCAGTATGTGTTGTATAGCAGTGAACTCAGGAGTGCAGGTATCTCCAATATACAGATTTCATTTCCTTAGGACCCTTGGATCACTTGGCAGTTCTAATTTTAGTATTTTGAGATATTTTCCTACTGTTTTCCATAATGGCTATGGGGGAAATGGGGATTGAAATAAAATTCCTCTTATGTGTTGGTTTGTCAAAATGAACCCAAATATTATGTATAATTATAATGCTCTAAAATAAATAAATAATAATGATAGGCATACGTGATAAGCTAATAGCTAACATTATACTGAATGAGGAAAAGCTGAAAATTTAATTTCTATGTTTTACCACCTGTATTTATAGTAATAAAAATCCTAGTCAAAAGCAATCAAGCAAGAGAAAGAAATGAAATGCATCCAAATTAGGAAAATATAAGTCAAATTGTTATAATTGACAAGTGGCATGATCTTATAAAGATAATCCCAAAGAATCTGACAACAAACTTTTGGAACTAATAAAAAAAAATTAGCAAATTTAGAAAATTCAGGAGTATTGCTATACATCAATAATGAATTACCTGAAAAATACATCAAGAAAGCAATTCCATTTACAGTAAATACTAAAAAATACTTAGGAATAAATAGGCCCAAAGTTGTGAAATATTGCTGCTATTAAAACTATAAAACATTCATGAGAGAAATGAAGAGGGCACAAAAAGTTGAAATATATCTGGTTTCCATGGACTGAAGAATTAATATTGTTTAAAAGTTCAAATGTCCAAAAATGATCTATAGATTTAATGCAATCACTATGAAAATGCCAATGACATTCTTCACAGGACTTGGAGAACAATTCTAAGATCAGTATGGAGCCCCTGACATACTGAATAGCCACGGCAATCTTGGACTAAAAGAAGAAAGCAGGAGGTATTATATCACCTGCCTTGAAAATAGACTATAAAGCTACAGAAATCAATCAGCACAGTATGAACATAAAAATAGACACACAAAGGAAAAAGAATAAAGAGCCTAGAGGTAATGCCACATGTCTACAGGCAACTGATTTTCAACAAAGTTTCTAAGAACATTCATCAGGAGGAAGAGTATTTTCAGTAAATGGTGATGGGAAAATTAGATATTCATATACAGAGCAAACTAGATTCATATCTTTCAAGAACTAAAAAAATCCACTCAAATTGGATTAAACTATGAAACTACTAGAAGAAAACATGGGAAACTTTTCAGGACATTTGAATTGGGCAAGGGTATTTTTGAATAAGAAACAGAAAAACAGAGGAAATAAAAGTAAACATAGTCAAGGGGAATTACATCAAACTCAAAGCTTCGGCAGAGAAAAGGAAATAATAACTTACAGAAGAAGTAAATAGATAACTTATAAAAAGAGATAAAATATTTCCAAACAATATACCTGACAAGGGATTCATATTCAGAATATTTTAGGATATCAAATAGTTTAATAACAAAATTTGACAAACAGTCCAATTAATAAATGAACAATAGACTGAAGTAAGCCATTTCTCATAAGAAGAAATGCAAATGGTCATCAATTATTTGAAAATAAGAATGTTCAACATCAGTAATCAGGAGGGAATTTCAAGTCAAAACCACAATGAGATACCACTTTCCTCTAGTAACAGTGGCTAGAATAAAAATCCTGAAGAGAAAAAATGCTGGCAAGAATGTGGAAAAAAGGGAACCTTTATCCATGTTTGGTGGATATGTTAATTAGGACAGTTCAACAGGAAGACATGAAGTTCTTCAAAAAAAGAGAACTAGATTGGTCACATTACCTAGAAATCCCACCATTGGATGCATATCTAAAGGAAAATACATCAGTATGTCAAAGAGACATCTGCACTCCCATGTTCACTGCAGCACTGTTAACAACAGACAAGAAATGAAACAGCCTAAGTGTCCCTCGACTGACGAATGGATAAAAAAAAAAAATGTGGTACACACATACACAATGGGATATTTATTTTAGTGATAAACAGAATGAAATTCTTGAATTTGCAACAATGTGAATAGAAATGGGCATTATTATGTTAAATGAAAGAAGTCACGCAAAGGAAGACTAGTACCTCTTGATCTCATGTATACATGGAATCTAAAAAATTGATCTCCTGAGAGTTGAGAGTACAAGGGTGGTTATTAGAGGATGGGGAGGGTATGGTTAGGAAGATGAGGGGAGAGTTCTATAAAATAAGTTAAAATATATATGTATATATAATATATAAATTAAACAAGGAACGAAGAGTAGTATGTTCTGAGAGTGAAGAATTATTCATAGAACATTTGAATCAGATAACATAATGAGTTAATGTTTTATGAGAAATCACTAGATTTACAGATTCTAGCTTCTAACTTGAATTCAGCCATTATTAAATGGAAGAACATCAGCAAATCCTTTAGGAGGTATTTGGCTATTTTATTGTCTGTGAAATTCAGGATTTGAGTGAGTTTATATCTCCGATTTCATTTCATTTCAATAGTTCATGATTCCAAAATATAGTTTTACAAGTCCTCTGTCACTAGCAAATATCTGAGTGCTTCTTTGACAGATGCCAAAGTAACCATAGGAAAGCAGAGGTGAACTCAGCATCCCCCAACCCACAGTGCAGTCAGTGAGTGCATGACAAGCACTGAGCAGAAAATGCACACTTTAGAGCTTCAGATTAGTTCCGACATCCTCCCCCAGTGAAGTCCTTAGAGGTTTTTGTCAGCACTTTTCTTTAGATTCAAGGGGTGAGAAAAGTAACATTCTGCATTAGAAAAAGACACTTTAAGGGAATGTACCATTCAAAGCCATTAGGATGAATTCCAGAATCTGCCACAGCAGTTCTTACCATTGGTAAGAATTTCTTGTGATGTTTGATTATTCACGTGATGGAGGTTCCTAGAGGTCAAGACATATCACAAAACTCCAAACATCACTTTCAGACACTGATGTATTCATGAAAACATGTTTTTTTAAAATTTTTTACCAGATGGGCATTTATGAAGTTTGTATCAGTTGTAGCAATTGAAATAGGGATTCTGAAATCAAAATAATGTAGATTTGTTAGGAAAATGAAATAACAAAAGGAACTAGCTGAGGTGGATGGTCTAATGTGCACAGACAGTAGAAAAATCTGGGCATACACTGTGAGATTTGACTTAGAAAAAACTATAAAAGAAGGGTAGGTATTTCTTTTATATTTTTTGGACTTAAGCATTTATAAAAATAAGTTGATGCATACACAATAAATTGTATAATACCCCTGGTGGGGTCTAGACATATATTCCAAAACAAACACTAATATTTGTATGGCAATTATGTCTATTTCAGTCAGATTTTGCTGCCAAATGCATTTAAACCAGTGTTAGTGGGAAATCAAAGAATGTTTTATTTTCTCAGAGTTTTTTTTTTGTCAATTTAAATATATATTTTTAATAAAATGCATAGAGTTTTTATATTATAGGAATACAAGCAAGGTATTTTGGATTTTTGGGGGGAACATATGTATCTAATAATTGGCTAGTAACTTTTATGATGTTTCATAAATTCAATATATCATTTCTTTTTCTTAATCAAGAAAGCAATCAAAGTTTGTTTAATCAATAAAAATCACATGTGTATTAACCAGTGATGGAGAATGTTGTTTTAATTTGTAAATGACCAGGAAGGTCAAAGTGGCATTATCCTAGAAGATCATCTTTGTTTGGGGCTGCTTCCATCATTGCTAGAAAAATTAATTTGCAACATCTCCATAGAGCTTCTGACCATCTATTCTTGTTGGTCCAATGCTGAACAGAACCAGAGCTTCATAATTTCATCTGCTTTCCAATTTGGAAACCTAAAGCAACTGTTCTCTTAATGTTTTCCAAAAGTAACTTATTTATGGTAATCGTCAATGTAAGACTATGAAGAAAGTTTTTCCTCTTCTATTTCTTAGGTCCTGTAGGAAAAGATAAAAGTGCATTTTAAAAGTTGCTGGTCATTGATTTTTGCATCAAGAAGAAATCCATTGTACTTCTAGGAATTAAATATGGATATGAGATCTAATTTAGGTGGGATCAAAAGTAATTTCTGTTCAAAATAGGAGCAATTTTTAGTGATACTATTTTTATAGTAGCATCTTAACATTTTTATTTAACAGTCTCTATATTAAGTTACCTAAAATAAGTACAACTTTAAAAATTTACTCTGAATTCTTTGGAACAGATTATTTTTTTTCACATTTTTCCATAATAGATTTTTCATAGGAAGTTAAGGAATCCTTTTTTTCAGGGAAACGATCCCAACACTCTCCAGAGTCTAACCCGAACTAATTTCACTTTCTCTGTGTTCTCCTAAACTCTCTTTTAGGCACTTTACACCTTCTATTGAAGCAATCTCTTTATCTTTGTGTTACTCCAATATGTCTCTCCCTGGAGAGGCGAAGTCCAGAATAGGAGTAAGCAACCTCCATGTCGATCAGTTAACAGATTTTTTTTTTTATGAAAACTACTTAGCAATAGGTAAATTATTAGAAACAATTTACTTAATACAAATGTTATGCTCTTTCATTCATACTTGGTGATCTCACTAAAAACAAAATCAGTATAGTGATCATTTGTCTTTGTCAATTGTGACAGCTGACTTATGGTGCTTGTTGTTCTATATCTATAATACGACATCGCCTGGGAAAAAGCAAACCCTCTGTGACCACCTTGGTTAGCAATAATGCATGTATTCCAGGTCAGCTCTTGTTATACGCTGCCACAAAAGTACAATTACATGGGTATGAGAAGAGACCATTTCAAAAAATGCCAATTTGCCAGTTTTCCACAAAATGTGTTCTTTGAAATATACAAATTTGAGTGATCAAAACATATTTTGTAATAAGTAATATATATTTCAACATGTTGTCAGAGAATACATTGGTTTTTATTGATATTTATCTCCAGAGACAGTTTCTATAATGCATTTTTGTATATCTTTGTTATTCTGAGGATTCCTTTGGTAACTTCTTATGCAGCTTATACCATTAACTCATCATTTATTGTAAATTGTACTCAAAATTTATTTGATATTCTTTTGTAATATTGACAATTCATTTTACTTTCTTGGTGTTTAGTTTTTTATCATGTTTTTACTACTTAATTTTGTACCATTTTTGTCATGAGGCCTATTTATGGTTGATATAAAAGTTATTAATCACTGTTTACTGTGTAATATTTTCCAGAGTTTCTTTTCTTCTCTTTTTTTAACATTATCTTGCCTTTCATACTAAAACTTTCTATAGTTACTACCAAGGCAATATATACCAACTGTTCCTTGTTAGACATCAACATTTTAGCATTTTATATCATTTAGAGTTATTTTGGCCACTTCTGATTTTTTTAGATGATTTTGAATATCACTTTTATAATCCAAATGTACTTACATTGTAATTTGTCAGATCCTTAGACACCATATTTGACTTACATTTTGTACTCTTAGCAGCAACCAATTTGATGTGCTATGTTGGAACCTTTCTTTTCAATTTTATATTTATGAGTATATCAAATATGGGGTGGCAATCTTATGCTATAATTTAGGTTTTACATACATTAGAAAATGTACATTACTAAAATTAAACATATTCATAAGACTAAATCACCTTTTGATTCATATTATTCCACCAACAGAATGTTCATGCATATGCTACAAAATGACCAAATAAACTTTTATCAATTAAAATTGGTATATGCTTTGAAAAGTTCCAGAAACCATCTTGGGCCATAGGAATTGCTTTATATTTGTAAGTAATTAAAATATAATTTTAGGAAACTTGGTAAATTTTGAAGTATATGAGAATTACTTGCCCCAAAACTTCCCCAAATTACTTTATTTTTTGCAAAATTACATATTTTGTCCTTCTGCTTATGAATATGTATATTAAGAATTACTTTGCTTGACAAGATGATCAGTGAGATTTGTAGTAAAGCTCAATTTGCTCAATTGTAGTATTGCTCAACTTCGCCTTTTTTTTAAATGAGTAAAACTGCTTGCTGAATTTTTGCCCAAATTGGTGTTCAGCAAGCTGGCACATTCTCACAAAATCATTCTGTGTTTTGTTTTAGAATTCTTAGGTACATCTTTTTTTCTCCTTCAGTATTTTATACCTTTCCTACTGCTACATTTCCTTTTATCCTAACACATCATGATACATGAAGTACCCCACAAATCAGTCATTGAATCACTTAGTTATTATGGATGTCAAATGGTATAAACAGAAATTAACAACAACAACAAAAAAATCAGCTCAACCACCCTAGAAATATTTGATAAATATTATAATTTTTTTGGGGGGGACTTACAATTCATTTTGACACCAATATAACATGATTTTAGGGGTGTATGACAAGGGAAAGCCAGTATATTCCTGATCAAAGCGATAATTAGAAAATTATTTCACTTTCAGTGTTGTATGGATGGATGGCCACTGACTCAGGTACCAGCTAAACTGCTCAGGCTTTTTGAAAAGTAGCTGAGTGGAGAAAGGAGAAATCAACCTGGAGATATCTTTAGCAACTTAGCAGTGGGTGCATTGGATATTACTGACAGCCTAAATGAAAGATCCCACTTAGACACCAAGAAACAAGAGTAACAGCCAGGTGACTTGGAGAGGGTTTGAGGAAGATAAAAAGAAAGCAAGTAAGATAATTAAGCCATCATTTCTTAAAAGTCTTGACTCAAATTGTTAGATCCCAGGGCTCAAAAATAAGCAGGAGGAGATACAGAAAGGTTTTGTGAGGATTTACCAGCTTGCTAAAGACCAAGTTAGGCAGAAATTCAGCAAGTAGAGTTTTTTCTCATTAGAAAAGGTGAAGTTTATCAAGCTTTACTACAAATTTCACTGATAGTCTTGTTAAGCAAGATAATCCTTAATATACATATAAATAAACAGAATAAATGTGTGATCGCTCAAAAATAAAGCTACCCTAGAAAAATTGGCTTGATTAAAAAGAAATAGATAACAAGATAGACTACACAGAGCAATAAAGATGTTTATGCTATGGCCACATTGATATCAATGGATCATTACATAATTTTATATCATTTATAGCATTTTCTCACTAGAATATACTTCTTTGAATTTTCTTGGTTCTTCTTTTGGCTAAATTCTAAAGATGCTTTAGGATTCTGATAAATATTTCTTTTTAAGAAAGATGTCTTCTATTCTCCTGAAGCCTCAGTTTTAGAAAAGATGGCTGAAGACTGAATGAGGTGAATGTATATGGAGTTTGAAGGATTATGCAGACACATGGTTAAGTATTATAAGCATCTATTAGTAGTCATATATTTATGAGGGTCTGAATATTACCATATGTAGTTTATGGGTTTGGTTATCAGGCAGCAATGTACTGATATCCTGACACTGCCATAGATTAACAGTCTGTCATCAGAAAATGTTCTTGAAAATTCTGAATATCAGTGCCCTCATCCATAAAGTAGGTAAGAAAAGGATGACCAACTCTACAAGGCTTAAAATTGCAGGCAAACATGTGGATGTTCAATAAATATTTATTCAATCATACCCTTCTTCTAACCCTTTCTACATATGCTTAAATCAGATGTAATTTGTTAAAGAAGAATGTCTTCCAGTATACTGGGTGGTATTTAATGTTGTAAAGACCTTACAAATTCAATTTAATTCCAGGTAAATTATAATCCACTCCTCAGATTCTAGGTAGTGGGGCTGAATTTGGATATAGGATAACTGAATGTAAAGAGTTAAACTACAAAAGAAAAATTGGTCTTAAGGAGAAAAAGAAGATAATATGTTCATTAAAAATCGATATAATTCTATAAATATAAATTAAATATGAAATGCAAAAATACATATTAGTAGTAGAATATACATGAGAAAAAATACATCAAAGTTACTTTAAATTCCAATATTGCAAGTCTTTTCATAAGATCACATTTAAAGATTGATGTTTTGATTCCTGCCTTTTAACATAGTATTACTTAGAATAAAAAGTATAGCAGGAGGCAGCAAATTGATTTAGTTTCATGGGCTTTAATCATGAAAAACAAAGTCTGTGCATTTTCCACATATTTAAGAAGAACCAGATGTGGGAAGGAGCAGTTAGTAAATTCCTGAAAAGATGCATCAATGGCAAAAGTTTTTAGAGGTACTCACTAATTTAAAACTGGAGAGATGAATTCTAAGCACTACACATTACACAGATGATCTTCTGATAGTAAGCTTTGATGTGGAGAGGGATGTGTTGTGTGTAATAACATAAACAAAGTAATACACATAGTGTGGGTAAAAGCACCTTAAGCATTCTGCTATACAGGAATACTATGCAGCATCCACATCTGTCCTGCTATCTCTTAATCTTCTAACATTTTTATTGTTTTTTTTTCTTTGAATTGGTAGTCAGGTTTTCTGAATTGGTAGGCAGGAATACCTTCACAGACCTGTCATCTAATCAATTAGGATATTGTCAGGGAAGCTTTGTGTTTAATAATTGGGTACAGGTGGAAGGAAAGTCATGCCAAGATAAATTCATCACCATGAGCAATACATCCTTGCACAGCTTTTCTTTCTTGCAACCCTTATTAAAAGAAAGAAAGAGAGCTGTGCCATTCAAGACCAAATGAAAAGTAAAAGCAAAGTTTTTGTATTCTGAAGAGGAACTGAATTTGGCATAATTGACAGGTGTCAAATTGTTGCATATTATTTTGTTGGTATCTTTGTCCCCCTTCTCCTGTTTCAATCATTTTTCCTCCCACAAATAATTTCCTGAATTATAGAAAAATCAGGACAAAATGTAAGTGAGGCATACAGATTTCTTCAAGGTGTTAATATATTTTTGTTTTCATTATTCACTTATTCAGCATCAACTTATCAAACCCCAAGTAACTTGTGATTGAATTGGACACACACAGAGATAAACATACATTTAAATACTTGACCTTGCAGTTTTTTTCTAGTTGAATAGTATCTATTCCTCTCAATATTTGAGTAATGAGAAAAAAGGCTAATGCTAACATTTATGATAATTTGAATTTAATTATATCAAAACTTGTTTTATAATATGTCATGGTGAGTTAGAAGTGGTATTAGTGATGAAATTTTATAGCAACAACATGAAAAATCAAATTAGGGAAAAGAGCATTTTATACCATTAATAGATGTTCTTTGGCACAACATTTAATATGCAGTAAAACTAAATATTAAATACAATAATATAAAACCATATAGGATGTTTAGTTTAGAAGATATGTTATATGATTGATTTTTTAATGTAACTTTTACACAGTCACTAGCTTCAAAACCCATTTAAAATAACATCTTTAAAATAAGAGAAAAACTTCTGTGTTTTCAAGTATGTCTTAGCACATGGGCCTTGGAAGTGTTTATATTTAGAATTTCAACTATTTCATATCAATTTCCAGTTATTTTTTACTTCTAAATAGATTATATGATAAAGGCATTAGCATATTCCCTTTACATTTATTCCCCGTGCTACTTGTGTGTGTGTGTGTGTGTGTGTGTGTGTGTGTGTGTGTGTGTGTGGTGTGTGTGTATTACATTTTACCTTTCTCACCATTTGTATTACATTCAGACACCTCTGCCTGAATGCAAATTTCAGCAAAGTAAGAATCCTTCTCAGTCTATTCACAATTGTATCATGGGCAGCCACAGTAAATCCTCAATTACTTTAAGACTTCATAAAGAATATTATAACAGACAATAAGTACACTTAGAAAGCCCTGGATATTCACTAACTTCAGATGCAGGATTTTGCTCATATCTTTAGTACAGTAGTTAGCATCAGTAGCACTTTTGGTTAAATCACCAAAATGAATACTTTTGAGAGGACAATAATACAGAAAGGTGCATTTTTTTTTTTCATTTGATCCATACTTGAGTCAGGGAGCAAGCATTAAGGAGTGGATTTCATCTAGATTTCAGATTCCATGCATCTTCTTAGCCAGAGTCATTCATATCGTGACCATGCCAGAAAAACATTTTCTATTTTCTTGCTACAATGAGTTAGGTATCATTTCCTATTATAAAATTAACAGAAAACACATTCAAAAAAGTGATTAAGTGCACTGCAAGAGGGGGGGGGAAGGAGGGGGGCTATTCCTGTTTTCCAAAAGATTTGATTCCAAGAATAATTTAAAAATGTGAGAGGAATGGATAAAGAAAATGTGGTATATATACAATGGAGTTTTACCCAGCCTAAACAAGAATGAAATTATGGCTTTTGCTGGTAAATGGCTGGATCTAGAGAACATGAATCTAATTGAAATAAGACAAACTAAAAATCCAAGAGTTGAATATTTTCTCTCATATGCTGAAACTAGTCCAAAATAAGGAACACAAAAGGGGAGGCAGGTTTAATAAAAATGGAAGGGAGGTAAGTGGAGTAGAGGAAGAAGACTGAAAGGGGAAAAGGAGGGATGGGAAAAGGGAGGAACAGTGCAATGAAAATGACCTAATTATGTTATGTATACATATGAACATAACACAGTGAATTTCATATATATGTCTATATGTACATATATTTGAGTGTTTGTTAATTTGAAAAAAAACTATAAATGGATAGGAGGAAGATGAGTTGAATAGGGGAAAAAGGGGGACAGGAGGAAGGAGGAGAGGAGGAAAAGAGGAAGTGCTAAGGAATGAAGTGGAGCAAATTATACCCAAATATCATGTATAACTATAATGCACTAATAAAAGCATCAAAATTATTATTTGATGTCATTTCAAATTCAAAATATAGATCTCAATCAAAACTGTTTGTTAGTTAAAAAGAATACTATTATTGTTTACATGTGGTGTCCCCCAAAAGCTCATGTGTCAGACAATTCAAGGTTTGGAGGAGAAATTACTGGGTTATGATAGCCTTAACATAATCAGTGAATTAATCCCTGATGGTATTAACTGAGTGGTAACTGGAGGCAGGTGAAGTGAGGCTGGATGAAGTGATTTATTGTGGGTGTGGCTTTGGGGTATGTATTTTGTATTTGGAGAGTGGAACTTCTCTCTGCTTTCTGACTACCATGTGAGCTGCTTCCCTCTGCCATGCTCTTCTGCCATGTTGTTTTGCCTTACCTGAGGAATGGAGCCAGCTCTCTGTGAACTGAGAACTCTAAAACCCTGAGTTCTCAAATAAACTTTTCCTTTTCTACATTTGTTCTGGACACGTCTTTAAGTCACAGCAGGAAAAAAAAAACTGACTAAAAATAAAAAAAAAATACATACTAGCAGAAAATGTAGAAAAAAAATATTAATGTGATCCCTGCTCTTAATCCTGCTTTTTGAGCCTAAAACAAAATAATTGCTCTAACATTGAAATTATGCTAAGATTTTAAAAAATTAATTATAGATACAAATTTCTAGAACACATCATATGAATTAAGTGATTCTCATCAGATTCATATTTAACAAAAAGTCCTCCAAAGTTTATTAATTTTATTGGATGTTTTGATAATTAATCATTATGCAATGAGATTGAACTTTATTGGCACATTTCTCTTTTTTTTGGTGGGGGGAGGTAATATGGATTGAACCCAGAGGTGTTTAACCACTGAACTATTTTTCTACACTTGCATGCACACAGATATTTAATTTAAAATAAAATTTTGACAGTATTGTTGTACTTTTGCAAGACATCTAAATCTTATCACCAATACCTCCTCACCTTTTCTTAGGCTACAATCATTATGTGTATATTATGTGTTTTTCCTTCATATCATGTTTCTCTTAGTGATGTAGCACTAAATGTGTATTAACGGATATTCCTGCCATGCTCTGTATGAAACAAGCTTCTGTACTACAGTGCTTTTCCTCTTTTTACGCACAGTCACATGGCATGTTGAATCCTATTTTTTGACTATTCAGTCCGCCTTTATGTGTGTTTTTAAATTGGGCACTGATAACTCTATGAGATGCATAAGGTAATTCTTCTTCAATGTCAATTGTTTATCTAGTACTTTTACTGTGTTTCTTGAAACAAACTTGTTTGATAACCTTTGTCATTTCAAGAATCATCAAATTGTTTTGATGCAATTAAGTTTTTGTCATAGAAATGATATAATTTAAGAATTGAGTAAGGTGCGCAATAGAAATACTAAATAATGATTAGAATATAAAGTTCATAAGCAAAACCTTTTATTTGAGTTATCTCTCTTTGGACATAAAAAGAATGATAGCTAGTAAGAGTAAGTGAAGATCAAGTGTCAGCTTGTCGGACACCTATAAATCACAATTAAGTTGTTTTCTAATTATAAATTCATCACTTGGCATTCAACTCCAGCTCTAGGATGTCAGGAAGAAAAGTTAATATTCTGACCCTGAGGTCTGGCAGCATTAGATTTGCCTGCTTGTTAAGTTTACATATTAGTAGAGGATATGCCTTTGTTTGACTCCGATCTATCTCCTTTGAAGAACAATGCCAGTTTTTCAACTGCCAGGGCATAGTTCTGCTTGTTCAGTTCTCCCTGAAGTTCATGAAGCCAAATGATACAAAAGCAATGAAAGGAAAATCAGTTTTCTTTAAATTGATTTTTTTAGAACTTTCTGGGTACTGCTGAAGAGATGGGCTCTCAGTATTAAATTTCGAAAGCTATTTGAAATACATATTAGATTTTCCTGACTTTTAAGGATGACATAAACTAGTAATGCACTACATATTTTATCTATGCTCTCTCTGTTCCTCTTACCAATCAACAGCTTTCATTACATGTTCCTGAGATGGGACTTGTTTATTGAAACTGTCTCCCTTCCTTTTTATTTGGCAATATCAAAGTTGATTTACTCTGGAATTTCTGAGTTAAAATTATTTTCTATTAAACACCTGAAATATTTTACATCCTTCGGTTTCAATCTGTAGTAGGAAAGTAGTTTGTTTTTTTTTTTTTAATCCAAACAGGTTTCAACCTGTGTCTCTAAGATTTGTTTAGATGAGATAATATCATTTGAGATACAGTTTAAATTTACTGATTCTATACAAATGTCATAAGAATCTTTGATATAAGTAAGAATCTTTGATAAATTGGATCAAGATGGTAAGCAGGCTAAAAACTGCAAAGTTCACAAATATATTATCAGTTTCACTTCATATTACACTTAGAACATTTTACAGTATGCCTAATTCATACTTACCTTACAAATCTGAAGAGATGTCTTAGAATTCCATAGCATATATTTTAAAATTAGAGTGTTACATGATTCCTTATAGGATTTAATGACATAGTTTTCTCCTGGGGTTTGAATTTTAATGGGTAGAAAAAAATTTAATGGGTAGAAATGGAAAAAAAAATGACAGATCACTCATCATGATGATTTATTAGAATTAGAGAAATAATTTGAAGGGCATCTGAACAAAAGATACACCAGTCCCCACCTGGTCCACAATTTGTATTTCCAAAAAGGTTTTATTTACCTGCAGTCAACAATGATCAGAAAATTTTAAATGCAAGCTTACACACACACACACACACACACACACACACGCACACACACCAAAAGAAAGAAAGAAAGAAAGAAAGAAAGAAAGAAAGAAAGAAAGAAAGAAAGAAAGAAAGAAAGAAAGAAAGAAACCTGATAAACTTTAAATTGCATACCAGATTCAGTAGTGTGATGAAATCTCCTGCCATCTCCTCCATCCTGCCTTGGGTGTGAATCATTCCTTTTTCCATAGCATCCACACTGTGATAGACTCACCTGCCCATTATTCAGGAACCTTATCTGTTATCAGATTGACTGTCCTTTAGCACAGTGCTTTGTTCAAGTAGCCCGTAGGTAATTGCTATGTCACAATGCCTGTCATTCCCCTTAATTCACCTCATCACATAGGCCCTGCATATCTCAGGCCATAATAAGAACTCAGATGCATACAATGAGATGTTTGGAGAGAGACCACATTTACAATGCTTTCATTACAGCAAATTGTTTTCATTGTTCTGTTTTATTATTTCTGTTTATCTCTTACTGTGTACTACTTACAAATGAAATTTTTCATAGATATGGATGTATAGAAAAAAAAACACAGTATATACATAACTCTGTACCATCCCAGTTTGTGGAATCTCCTGGTGATCTTAGAACATAATAAATACACTGCATATTTTGGGACTGCCGTGTCTTGTAGCAGGAATAGAAGCTAATAGCTAAAATTTTTAGCAGTAGGATTGATTGGAAAGAAACTTTAAAATCATAAGAACTCTAGCAATTAAATCATTCTCATTTGTTTTTGTTCTCCCCACCCCGTCCACACACAGTTTCCCTTTACCTTTTCTGTTGCTTGACAAATTTTAAATGATTATGAATATCCATGAATTTTATAGATATTTAAAACAGTAAGTCCACATACCTTAATATAATTAAAGCTCTTTACCTCTTTGACCTTCTTTCCCCTGTGGTAAAAATGATGTATTCACATTAAAGTGAGGTCAAGCAATATAGAATTAGTGTATTGTCATATCAAAATAAACATTGGGTACATCAGATAATAATCAGTCTAGACATCTTTGTAGGAATGCATGCAAACAGATAAGAGGTAGCTACAGACAGTGTTAATTAATTAGAGTGGCAAATGCGTTCATGAAAATTTGAGCAAATATGCTATATTTGATTAAAATTATTAAATAATTTCATTTTTATTTAAGTAAAATAATAAACTGAAAAGTGAAAATTGATCAATTTCAGATAATATTATTTGTTTTCAGGTAATATTAATGTGAAGACTGAGAAAATATTGCAAAATTAAACATATTATGGAATTTGAAAACATTTTGATTTAAGTTTTCCACGTTTGATGTATAATTGACAAAAAATATTGTACATATTTAAGATGTACAGCTGATGATGTGATATACATACACATTGTGACATGATGGCCACAATCCTGTTAAGACATCTTTCACCTCACATAATTACCATCATGTATATATGCATGTAGTAAGAACACTTAGATGTTTTTTTGTAAATTTCAAATATGCAATGCAGTATTATTAAATATATCCTCCATGCTACACATAAGTACCCAGAATATATTCATATTATAATCAAAAGTCTATATTCTTCGACAAACATATCTCCATTTCCCCCACCCAAGAACCACTAACAACAAAAATTCCATTCTTTTTTTAAGAGTTTGATTGATTCCACATGTAAGAGTGATTATATGGTATTTTACTTTCTATGTATGGTTTCTTTCATTTAGCATAATGTTCTTCTAGTTCATAAGTGCTATTGAAAATGGCAGAATTTTCTTTATCATATCTGAATGATATTTCAATGTGTGAGTGTGTGTGTATACGTAGTTATGATTTCTTTATTCATCCATCTATCAATAGCCCCTTAGGTTACTTCCATTTATTGACAATAATGACAAATGCTAAGCTAAATATGGGATTGGAGATATCTCTTTGATGTACCAATTTCATTTCCTCTATATGTATACCTAGAAGTGGGATTATGAATCATACTGTAGTTCTACCTGATTTTAATTTATTGGTAACTTCCAGATTGTTTTTCACAATGGCTATACCAATTTACATTACATTTAATAATTTATACAAACCATTTACAAGGGCTCTTCTCTATTTCCTTGACAATACTTGAGTTTTTGATAGCAGCCATCACAATGTGTATAAGGCAATTTTGATTTAGATTTCCCTGATGATTAATAATATTAAGGATCTTTTTAAGGATCTGCTGCCATTTTTATATCTTCTTAGGAAAAAAAAATCAATTCAGGTTTTTATCCATTTTAACAGCTACTTTTTTGATTGATATTGACTTATATCTTACATATTTTGGATATGAATCTTTATTGGATTCATGATTTGCAAATATTTTCTCTACTCCAAAAGTTGACTTTTCATTTTGTTAATCTTTAGATGTGAGGTAATTTTAGTTTTATGCAATCCTTTTTGTTACTTTTGCTTTTGTGGTCATATTCAAAAAGTATTTGCCAAGAAAAATGTCATAACAATTTTACCTACATTTTTCTTTTAGATTTCATACAATTTGGGGTCTTACTGCTGCAGCCCAGCTGGCTGGACAAACTAACCAGGGGGCGAGTGACAAGGAACTTGTGAAGGTTGATACAGCAGGAGTGGGAGTCACTTTATTATGGGACAGAGTGGGATATATACATAACTGAATACACAGCTTAACTTAATTAACATAAACTAGATACAGCAGTCAACCAATAAGGAATCCTCATCTTAATGATTACACACAGCTTAACTTAATTGACATAATCTAGACACAGCAGTCAGTCATTAAGGAATCTGTATCATCTTAATGGCTCGCTGGCATTACTTCTCAAACCACTCCCCCTGGCAAAATGCCAGGCGCCATCTTGACTTGTTTACGGACCCTAACACTTACAGTGATTGTTTAATTCATTTTGTAATATATTTTGTGTATAAGAGAGGGGTCCAATTTCATTCAGTTGCATGTAAGTATCCAGTTTTCCCAACACCAATTAGTGAAGAGTTTATCCCTTCTCTAATGTGTATTTTTGGTATTCTTTCCAAATATTAGTTGACAGTATGTGCGTGAGTTTCTTTGGGGGTTCTCTATTCTGATCCATTGGTCTGTGTGCCTGACACACTGTGCTGATTATTATAGCTTTATAATACAGTTTGGAATTAAATAGTGCTATACAGCCATCTCATTCTTCCTTATTATGAATGTTTTGGATTTTCAGGATTTTAAAATTTATTTTCCTTTTATTTTGGGGGGGATTTGGGCTTTCTATGTCAATTTTAGGTTGATTTTTCTATTTACACACAATGTGCCACTGGAATTTTGATATGGATATTGTTGTACCTTTAGATCACTTTGGCTTACAAGCATATTTTAACAATATTTATTTCTCCAATCAACACAGGAAATTCCCATTTTATTTGTCTTCTTCAGTTTTTCACATCATTGCTTTATAGTTATCTCTCTCTCTCTCTCTCTCTCTCTCTCTATATATATATATATATATATATATATATATATAAAATTTCACTTAACCAATTACATTTGTTCATATTTTTGTTGCTATTGTGAGATTCTTTTTAAAATATTTTATTAATTATACATAACATTTTAATATGTTGATCAATATCTGCAGATTTATTGAATTTGCTTATGAAATCTAAAAGGATTTTTTTTCTTTTTGGTAGTCTGCAGAGATTTTACATATATAATCATTCCATCTGAGATTAAATACAATGGAACTTTTTCTTTTTCAATTTACATTTATTTTTTTACCCAAGTGCTCTATCTCCTCTAGTACTCCTGAATTCAATAGAAATGATAAAAATGGGTACTCTTTTTAAAAAATTTCTTTGTTAGTTTTTTATACATGACAATAGAATATATTGTGACGTAATTGTAAAAGCATGGAATGTAATTTGTTCTAATTCTGTCCTTGGTACTTGCCCTTCCTCTTCCGTCCTTCCACCTCCCCTTCCCCCCCTTCCCTTCTCGATTTCCTACTTCCCTATTCTACTGATCTTCCTGCTCTTAAGAGTTTTTTTTTTTAAATTAGTGTTTTATCATTGTACATGATGATAAGATTTACTATGATGTATTCATATATGTACATAGGAATATTAGGTCAGATTCATTCTACTGAATTTCCTTATCCCATACTCTTCCCTTCTCCTTTGTCTATACCACTGATTTTTCTTCTATTTTTTTTAATCCTCCCCTTATATTGGATTAGCTTCTGCATATCAGAAAAAAACATTCAACTTTTGATTATTTTGGAACTGATTTATTTCTCTTAGTATGACCTTGTTTTTGATCTTAGAAGAAAGGTCTTTATACATTTCACCATTGAGTATGATGTCAGTTGTGGGCTTATTATATGACAATTATTATATTAAAACACATTCCTTCTCTACCAGATTTTTAGAATTTTTTTGGCAGGGGAAGGATATTCAATTCATTCAAATACCTTTCTGCAACTATTGAGACTATATCTGGCTTTCTGTCCTTCATCCTGTCAGTGTGGCATATCACATTTATTTGTATATATGTTTAACCATCATAAAATCCTTGATGTAAATCCCATTTGGTCATGGAGCATAATTGTTTGACTTGCTAGTATTGTGGATTGTAGGGTTTTTAGAACAATGTTCATTAAGGATGCTGTCTTGCAGTTGTCTTTTTGTGTGTGTTTATCTTGACTATAACATAAGGGTAATTCTGGATTTGTAAAGTGAACTTGGATATGTTCCCTGTACTTTGATTTTTTTGAAAGAATTTGAGAAGTATTTGCATTAATTCTTTAAATCCTTAGTAGAATTTAATGCTAAAGACATATGATCCTGATCCAATAAAATCTTTGCTTCATCGGAATACTTTCAACTGTTTCTTTGATCTTATTTCTCACTTATCTGCTGTACAGCTTTTCTGTCTTAAGTCTGGGGCAAGGGGCTATGTTTCTAGGAATTTACTCTTCCTTCCAGATTACTGAATTTGTTGGCATGTAGTTTTTCACAAGATTTATAAATGATCCTTTGTATTTTTTTTTTGTGGTATCAGTTGTAATGTCTCCTTTTTCATTTACATATTTACCTATTTGTATGTGTGTCTTTTTCTCTCTCTTTACTGCTTAGTCTCATTACAGATTTGCCACTTTTTATTTTATTTGTTCATTATAGATAAACATGAGAGTAGACTATATTTTGACATATTTATACATACATGAAGTGTATCTTATTCTAATTAGGATCCCAGTCTTGTGGTTGTACAAAAGTGGCTTTACGTTTCTGATCTTACCTTTCTAGTATCGATTTCTATTTTTTGCTTCAGTGTTTATCATTTCATTCCTTCTGTGAACTTAGACCTTAGGTTTTTTCCCCATAATTACTTGACATATATAGTTAGATTGTTTGAGATTTTTCTTTTTTTAATTAGTTATACATGACAGTAGAATGCACTTTTATATATCATATATAATAGAGTATTATTTCTAATTCTTCTGGTTGTACACAGTGTAGAATCACATGGGTTATGTAGTTATATATATATATATACTTAGGGTAATAATGTCTGATTTATTCTATCCTTTCTCCCTTCACTCCCCTCTACCTAGTCTAAAAAAACCCTATTCTTCCCTAGACCCTCCAACCCAATGTGAATTAGCATCCGCATATAAAAAACATTCAGCTCTTGATTTGGGGGGATTGGCTCATTTCACTTAACATGATATTCTACAGACCTATCCATTTACCTGCAAATGCCATAATATCATTCTTCTTTAAAGCTGAGTAATATTCCATCATATATATATATATATATATATATATATATATATATATATATAATATATATAATATATATAATATGTGTTATATATAATCCATATAATATATATGGATTAAAAATGTTGTTGGGATTTTATATATATATATATATATATATATATATATATATATATATATATAATCACATTTTTTAATCAACTCATCTGTTGAAGGGTACCTAGGTTGATTCCATTGTTTAGCTATTCTGAATTGAGCTGTTATATACATTGATGAGACTGTCTCACAGTAATATGATTATTTTAAGTCTTTTGGGTATGAACTGAGGAATGAGATAGCTAGGTGAAATGGTGGTTCCATTCCAAGTTTTCTGAGGAATCTCCATACCACTTTCCATAATGGTTGCACCAATTTGCATTCCCACCAGCAATGTATGAATGTACCCTTGCCTCACATCCTTGCCAACATTTATTGCTGTTTCCATTCTGACTGGGATGAGATGAAATCTTAGAGTCGTTTTGATTTGAATTTTTCTAATTGCTAAAGATGTTGAACATTTTTTCATATATTTGTTGATTGATGGTATTTCTTCTGTAAAGTGTCTGTTCAGTTCCTTTGCCCATTTATTGATTAGGTTTTTTGTTTTTTTAGTGTTAAGTTTTTTGAGTTCTTTATATATCCTGGAGATTAATGTTCTATATGAGGTGCATTTTCTCACATTCTGTGGGCTCTCTCTTCATGTTATTGTTTCCTTTGCTGAGAAGAAGCTTCCCTAGTTTGAATTCATGCCATTTATTGATTCTTGATTTTACTTTGTTGCACTTTAGGAGTCTTGTTAATTAATATTGTCAAAATGGCCATACTACCAAAAAAATTATACAGATTTAATGCAATTCCAATTAAAATCCCAACAGCATTCTTCATAGAACTAGAAAAAGGAATCATGAAATTCATTTGGAAAAATAAAAAAAATCAGAATAGCCAAAACAATCCTTAGCAAGATGAGTGAAGAAGGAGGCATCACAAAACCAGAACTTAAACCATATTTCAGAGCCATAGTAACAAAAACAGCATGGTATTGGCACCAAAATAGACACATAGACCAATGGTATAAATAGAAGACACAGAGACAAACCCACATAAATACAGTTATTTGACACTAGACAAAGGCATCAAAAACATTCACTGGAGAAAAAATAGCCTATTTAATAAATGGTGCTGGGAAAAATGGAATTCCATTTGTAGCAAAATGAAATTAAACCCCTATCTCTCACCCTGCATGAACCTGAACTCAGAGTAGATCAAAGACTTAGGCACTAGACCCTAGACCCTGAGTCTAAGAGAAGAAAAAGTAGGCTCAAATCTTTACCAGTCACTTAGGATCTGTCTTTTTTTACCTACAATAGTTACATCACTATAAACAACTCTCTTAGATACAACTTTATCCTATATATTTTGGTATATTGCTTTCATTTTTGTTCATCTCAAGATACTACTTCATTTTTTCTTAGTTCTGCTGGTTGCTCAAGGATATATGGTTCAAGTTTTACATAATGAAGTTTTATATATGACAGTGGTTCCATAAGATTATACTGGAGCTGAAAATTAACATGTGTGCATGGGGCTGTGTCTGTTTTGAGATATGCTTGCGTGTGTTGGTTTAGATATGCATGTGAGTGTTGGTTTAGATGTACATGTTGAGGGAAGACATGTGTTGGTATTGTGTGCATTAGTGAGTATATGTACGGGAGTTGTTCTATGTGTGTAGGAGGAGATATATGTATATATCTATAGGTGTACATATATATGTACATATATCTATATCAATCTATACCTATATATGTTTGATGAACTAATGTATATGATATATGGGATATGTGTATGAGGGACTATTTGTGGGTCTGTGTGTGAGAATGAGAGAATTTTGGAGTGAATGGAAGTTTCTAAATTTGGCAAAAGCAGCAGAATGTCAAGAGGTGATTTAATATGCTAAATGCAGAAATTCTGGGTTTGGAGATAAGTTTTAGAATTGTGATTGTGTAGATATTCTTGTATTCATTTTCCAGCTTAAGGCTACAGATGTATTCTTTGAAATTCTTCATATGATATTGTCTCTTTACAACATAATATTATAATTCAGTAGGTGACCAAGCTATCATTCATATGCTCTTTAAAATGTAAACACAGATCTTCACAAAGATACTTATTCAACTCCCAGTTGTATATTAGCATTCGTCACTAGGAAACTAAGCGCATGAACGATGCAATTAATTGACCTTTAACTCTCAATTCATGTGCTGCATGAAATAAAGGTCCTCAGCAGATTTTTTAAAAGTTGAAAATACAATGGGTGCTCTATCAGTTTAAGCCTATAAGGGTTAGAGATTAACACAAAACATGCTAGAGAAGAAAAATGAACACTTTTTTGAATCAAAGTTGAAGCTTAAAAAAAAAAGTTAATTTCCAGGAATAGGGCAGCCAGTTGCAATAGTAGTGATTTTCAGTTTTCAATCCTTATAGTTTACTAAATGGGCTAAGGCATCATATGAGAGTTAGAAACTTCAGTAAATAGCCTTTGTATCAATATCATACCTTAAACACTAAATACTCTCTAAGAACAAGTAAGGATAGAAAGCACATTGAAGTTCTTAGATTTTTTTTTTTTAAAGAGAGAGTGAGAGAGGAGAGAGTGAGAGAGAATTTTTTTAATATTTATTTTTTAGTTCTCGGCGACACAACATCTTTGTTGGTATGTGGTGCTGAGGATCGAACCCGGGCAGCACGCATGCGAGGCAAGCGCGCTACCGCTTGACCCACATCCCCAGCCCCGAAGTTCTTAGATTTTAAACTAACTTACTTTGCCTCCTCCTTTCCTTTATTCCTTCCTTCCTACCCAATAGTTGCATATTGTAAAGACACAAGTTTTGTAAATTCTTGAAAATCTGAGTTTGAATTCTGGCAATAACAATATTATGTATATTTTATTATTTGATGGATAGTAGGAACTCTGCTAAACACTGGCTATCAATGGCAGTATTTAACATGATTGTTAATAACATCACTATTATATAGATGAAAAATTAAGACTCTAAGAGATCACATATTCTGACAAATATATGATCCAAAGAATCAAAGGTTTTTCTCATTCTCAAGCCAAGGAGCCAAACAATTTGATAATATTAATGTTTAAAATATAAAGGTTTTTCAGGAGTAGTTAATGAACAGTTAATTCCCCAGCATTCCAAGAAAACCCAGTCTACCCAGAATGAAACACTGAAGGCAGAACTCCTGGCATAGAAGGAGACCTTCAGGAGTCCCATGAATAGGGCTGGCATCCACTTGGATCAGTGGTGTACACAATATATTGAGTGTTAACATTTTGTTTCATCCTCATGAAATATCCAAAAAGCAAATAGGATAGGCAGATGGCAGGGAGATAGTTGACTGATTTTAGAAATCGGCTGACAAGTCAAAATCCTGAAATCTGCAGGGCAGGTCAGTAGTTGAGAGTTCAGACAGGAATTGTTGTGCAGTCCTCAGTCTGAAATCCACAGTGCAGACTAACAGGTGAGAAGCTCAGGCAGGATTTCTTTGTGCTCTTGAAGCACAATTGCTTTTCTTTTGGAAACCTCAGTTATTTTTCTTAATGCCTTCAACTGATTGGGTGAAGATGTCAGATTTGCTAGGCAATTTGTTTCACTGCTTTTAAATATCAATCACCTGTGAAAAAATATTTTCACAACAATATCTAGAGTGGTGTCTTGACTGAACAAACAGGAAGCATTTCCTAGACAACTTAATAAATAAATCGTCAAATTTTGTAATATTCTTGCCTTAAAGGCAGTATATTCTTTAACTTTTCTGAACTTATTTGAAATTATTTCTCATCAGGAACACATTTGTAATAACACGTGCATCACAGGTTGTTGGGAGAATTAAATGAGATAACATATGATCTTAGAGTATAAATAATAAATAAAATATATGTGTATCTGTGTTTTTTTGTGTCTATACATATAGATATATGTCTGATTTCTTTCTTTCCTTTCCCTTTTTCATCCCTAAATATGGATCTGCCATTTATTTTCTGAACAATTCTTATAGTTTCTCCCTTATTAGTCCTCCATTTTCTCATCTGAAAAATGTAGTATAAGGATTAGAAATTCCTGAACTCTCCTCTAGCTGGAGTGTTCGAACATCTACAGGGTCATCACTTCAATGATCTTTTTATCGCACCATTCACAAAACACCTAACTGATCCCTGCTTTCATCTATTGTCAGAAAGAGGGTTGCTGTCATATTGAGCTAACTATTGAACCATAGAAGACTCTCAGTTTTTTACTGGTGGTAACAGTCACGTGCTGAACCAACACCTTTTCTTCTCTGGTTGCTCTGGTGACCAAAGTCATTTGTAGGAAAAGAGGTCAGTACTGGAGAAACACAATTTTTATTTCTGTGCAAACATACCACAGTTAGGACTAAGTGGTGTATTAGCACCTCAGGATGGGGCTCACCTTGGCACAGAAGTGCATGAATTACAGGAGAGTAACTTCCATCTTTTATAGGTGATTTATACTGGAAATGCAAGTGTGTAACACATGTCTTGTGATATGCTGATTAGAACACATTTATACCATCTCTATTTTCACATATCTAACTAAAAATTGACACTTAAAACAGATATGCTACTAATATTTACATATTCCCAATTTACATATTCCATTGATTATTTGTGCTCAGAGTTAATTCAGGTCTGACCAGTCTGCTGTGACTGATTCAGATGGGCAGTAATGGAATCTCATTGCCAAAGCTTCTCCCAGGTTTCCTTGGCCTGTTCCAAATCGGTCTCTTTATGTCAACAGCCAACAGGGACATCAGCTGTGCAACTAGCTTTTTCATGAGCCACCTTGGCATCATAATAGAGAATTGGAACATAAAAGAGCTGTTAGAAATGTAGATACTTCAGTGGCAGTAAAAAATCTGTAAACAAGTTCATATTTCCTGAATCACAAGTATTTACGTCTGAGGAAAATACACACAAGCGAGCATAGAAATGTCCAGTACTCAGATTGTGCATTAAGATACTGCTTTGTTTTGCTCGCCTGGCCCAGTTAATGTAAGCCAATGTCTCTGTCTTAAATCAGGAGTCCCCCCAGGATCGTCCTTATTCTTGACATATGTCTCTTAATGGGGTCCAGTGAGGTTCTCTATCCAGCTGATCACTTAATAAGTGTTTTATGATAACACAGCCCCTATTTTCTTCAACTGAAAGAGTATTTAGTTATATTTATCTTCTCTCAAAAGTAATCTGTGTACCTACATTTCAATATGTATATTGACATGTAGAGTTCAGAATAATTTTTCTCTTGTGTGATTCAGCTTTTGGTAACAATGTTCTATTCCCAGAATTCGGGTTTGTTTCTTAACCAGCTATTCTGTTTCCCAAAACTACAGTGTATGGTTAAAATAAGCAGTGAAAATTTTGAGTTGTGAGTAAATCAAATCCCCAACTCAGAATATCTTGCAAGCTATCAAACACTGCATTGTTAAAAATTGGTCAAATGGGGGAAAAAAGTGACTGGAAATCATAATATTCCTTTTTGGAATTGTAATGCTATTAGAGTTTCTTTTGAAATATATCTGGCATCTAAGCTGCATGAATGATTTCAAATGTTGAAAATGTATTTTTACCACAACTCTATAACCTTTTCATCTTATTGTATGTTTCTATAAACCTCATAATTTTTAAGCATATAAAAAAATGCCAAAAAATAATTATTTGTCAACTCTGGAATGCAAAAAAAAAAAAAAAAGAAAAAAAAACACAACCCTACATTACCAGTATTTTAAATCACAAGCTCTGTTTTCAGGGATTACACAGAAGTTTCACTCTGAATTATTTCATTTATTAGACTTTATCAAATTAAGTGTAGGGTGTATATGTGTAGTATTGACCTACTTCTTCCAATAGTAAATTAACTTTCCATAAGGAAAATTGCCCTCTGCTAAGTTATACATATTATTCTTGAGAAAGTTTTGTTATTTGGAGATAATTGCACTGATTTCATTGGCAACTTCCATTTTGAGGCCCTCACTTGTTAATTTTGTGAGATAATAGAAGTTGATGGGAATCAGACTATTTATATGTAGAGATTTTTTATTAAGTATATTTTTGTTCTGTGTTGATATATAAGGCAAAGCTTAAGGTTTGCTTTGAACATTCTTTTCTAAAGTAATAAGCATTATCATTATCTGAGAGTAAAGTAGATTTTGGTGTTTCATTGTTGAGATAATAGAACTGGATGACCTGTGCATAGATATCAGATCAAAGGAAAAAATCATATTTGAAATATATAGGGAGATTTCTCATTGGCAGCATTATTCTTTGGTGTATTACACTTATTGTTGGGACAGTATACAATAAAAGGAAGAGAAAGACCCATGGCAGGCTAATGGTAACAGTTTAGTATTAGGCTAGATATTTTGGGAATTAAGAGAGGAGTTTTGTTAATAATGACACTAGAACAACAGGAATAAGTTAGAACTGTCCAAGTGCTCCATATTGCCTTCTTTTCTTTAGACATTCAGGAAAAACATGGTATTCTATGAGCATGGATTTTCTTTTTGTTGTTACTATTGTTAGTATTTATTATAGTTCTCTAAGTATAGCTGTAAAATGAGACTCTGGGCTCCTATCTGATCTTCTATTTATGCTCTATGCTTCCATTTTTATCACCTTTATTTCTTCAGTATTATTTATTATGCTTTTGTCTTCATTACAAAATAACAAAGGTAATTATTTTCAAAACTTTCAAAGCCTATTCATCATGTCAGAGGTCAAATCTGTCTTTAGTCTTTACCTACAGGGTTTACATACAAATACACACTCAGGAAATCAAGTTTCCTATCCCTTTTTTCAGTGCAAAACATGCACCTAATACATTCTCCTATTGTGGTTTTGTAATATGCTAAGTTCCTAGGACTTTCAATGTCATTGAACAAGAAGTTTCCTGAAACAGAGACTGTCTTTATCAGATTCCCACACTGTTCACTACATTCATGTTTTTATTTCAGTCTTCATCTGAGAAAAGGCTTTCTTGACCCCTTTATCTATAATAATACTTGTAACTCTGTTTCTTTATCTGGCCTCTTCTTTTTATGATTCAGGCCACTACCCATATTATGTGTCTGTTTATCTTTTGTCTCCACTATTAGAATGCAAGTATGAATATGTCACACATGCTTTTTGTTGTATCTCAGTACATGGAACCATGATTAGCACATAGGTGATATTTAAAATAAGTATTGGTTTGAAGAGTACATGGGAATGATGAATTAAATCATTGATTGAATGAATGTGTTCATAGAAGAGTTTATATTGCAAAAAACCAAATGAACATGTCACAAAAATACATTAAAAAACTTAATTAACAAATAGATTAATTTTCTGAGGAAAAAATGATGCACACACATCTGGTATATCCATAAGCAAGTTTAAAGAGGTAGTTAAGCTCAAGTTTGAAAAGTAATAGTTTTTTTTTCAACTAGAACCTGTAGTTATAAGTATAATTCAAGCAATGGCTATCAAAAGGTTAGAATGTAGGTCAAATGCAATAAAATTTATGAAAGTCATAAACTGAATGACAATGAAAAGCTAGGCTATACAAAACAGCCAGAGTAATTCCTTTAATACATATCAGTGCCTATTAATCATATTTGAAGTAAAACCTGAGTTTTTAGTCTTTGCCTACAAGGCTTGTATACAAAACTAACCTTAAAAACCTGATTTCCTATCCCTCTTTCCATGGTCAACTCTTAATATATTACCCTGTACTTTTTTTTTTCTTCTGTAATCTCTTAAGGTCTCAGGCCAGGTTAGATCTTCCCAATTAGCAATCTTCTAAATTCTAGTTGAGGCATACCATGTACCTGTTTTCAATGACTCTAAGGTTACTGCTCTTTCTCTGGCCGTGTCTCTTCAATTACACAATAATATCATTAGCTTTTATGATCTCTCCTATATTCTATGAATGGGAATTATGTGTCCAAGTAAGAATTTTAATTGCTCCATTATAATGAAATATTTATTGAAACTTATCTAAAACATCTGCTTCCCTGTAAACTAGTTGTGTTTAATCCAAGGCATCAGTACCAAGAATAACCGATCATATAAGCCATACTTTATCTGAAATATCCAAAAGTAAAAGAGTTTTTCAAGTAAGCTATTCAGTTTACATAGTTATACGTGTGTACAAAATAGTATTAAATATATGTACATATGCATGGGCTCTCTCTTGTCCACAAAACAGGGTAGAAGAGAATATGGCTGTGGAGTCACTATTCAAGACCTCCAGAGACCAAGCAAGAAGCAGGTCTAATGTTATTGCACAGTTACCATATATATATACTCAGGCAGTAGCTAAGCAGATTACAAGCAGCCACCAATACAATTTCTTGCCAACTGGTCTTGCAGCCACCAATCCAGGAGTGGGCTGTGGAGCAAGCACAGGGACTGCAACGCTATGGCCTAACGCCCAGGGCTGTGCCTACAGGGTAAGTGGTTGGTGGCTCGCGCACTTAGCATAATGGGAGTGGTTTGCCACTCAGGCACCCTTAACTTATGCCACGTATGCTGTACTCCATGCACTTGTCCCCACATATACAATATAAGTTTACATATATACAACTCATACAACTGCATAAAGATACACACACACACACACACACACAAGTTTCTATTCAGCAGATCCAACTAACAAAGATTGAATATATTTAGAAAAAAATTTAATATGTATTGAATATGTGTATTCATTTTCTTTCACTATTCCCTAAACATTATAATATAACAATTACTGACTTCACATTTACATTGTATTAGCTTTATTAAATAATTAAAGACAATTGAATGTGTACGGGAGAGTGTGCATAGGTTATATGCAAATACTGCATCATTTTATATAAGAGACTCAAGCACCTGCCTATCATTTTATTCACCTTCCAGGTTGTGGTTTTGACCTGGATATGTTCCCTGAAAAGCTCATGGGTTGGAAACAAGGTCACCAATACAGCAAGGATCCTCATCAGTGGATTAATATACTTAATGGATTAACAATTTCAATATATTATTGGGTAGTAAGTGTAAGTAGATGGAGTAGGCTGAAAGGAATAGGTCACTTGTGGCATGCCCTTGGAGTTTATATTTTGTCCCTCTTCTCTTGGGATGCACTCTCTCTTTCCCTGTCCCCCTCTCTCTCTCCCTCTCTCCCTCTCTCCCTCTCCCCCCCCCTCTCCTCCTGGTTGCCATAAATTAAGCAGCTTTCCTCCACCATGCTTTTGCAGTATGATGTTTCTGCCTTGGAGCCAGTCAACTGTGGAGTAGACCTCTGAAATCATGAGCCCAAAAAATCATTTTCCTCCTATAAGTTCCTCTTGCCTGACAAATGCATCCCAGTAAATCCATTCTGATTATCAATCCACCAACTAGACTCCACCACTGATGAAGTCATGGTCCTCATAATCCAGTCTTCTACCTCTGAGCAATGTTTTGTTGCCTAACATGAGCTTTAGAGGGAGAGGGGCAGACATTCCAGAGCCAAGTTATACATATTAAAAATCAAATATCTCTTACAGAGTTGGACATCATGTTCAGAGAACTTAGAACATGGTAGATAAAATAAATATTTGTTGTCTTTGCTAGCTAAATGAAAATGGTGATTAGCTCGACAGTAATTTTAAAAGTTTCAATAAGCCCAGCAGGCAATTTAATAAGATGCAGTTGTTTTCTGCCAGGTCCTCTGTGTTGAAAATCAGGACTCTGCTCCCAATGGAGAGAAAATGAATAAAACATAGTTGATTTAAAAGACTACGTATTGAAAATTGCTTTTCCTCTCACTATCTATCTTGCAAACGTATGGAAAATATAATTAAAATTAAAACGTACAATATGGCAAATTTAGCAAAATGAAGCTCCTTTTAAGATTAAGACTCCGCAGCCCAGTAGAAAAGATTTTTAAGTAGATCATCTTCTAGTCACTGGTTCAAACTCTACCCAGTTTAGGATGATTGTACTTTACCATGTGTTGTTTGTTTGATAGTTTATGAAAAATGAAGTGTTTGCTCCGGTATTTCTTGAGCAAACATTGGGAAAAATATTATAAATATTTGTGTTCTGACTCGTGGACTCCAGTGACTGTAGGACTTTCATACTGAATAGCATTTCTTTTGGAAGGCACTTGTGGCATAACAATGACATTGCTAGTGTTGACATCATTCTCCTGGTAGAGAAGCCACTGTCATCCAGAGGTGAACTGGCTTTCTGGCCATCTGCTACCGCAAGTCATTTTCTGGCTTCCATTTACTACAACACATGTATTCCCATATGTGCACTTGGAACCAGGCTCCCAGCATGGACTTAAGTCAAACCACGATCTTCATAGTGTGTATTTGGTAGGAAAAACAAACATTTTTTCATCTCAAGAGACAACTCCTAGTGAGTGCTTGTGGTTATAGGGTGTACTATGTTCAAAATCCTGTGTCTGCATCCAGATTCAGTAACAAAGAAGCCTAGGATTGATTAGTGATACCTTTCAGAGAGAGGCCTGGTCATTCACTTTCTTGCTTTCTGTTTGTCTTCCTTGGTATAGAGTATTTGTCTTTATTACTTAGCAAATGCTTCCTAATGCTTCCTAGTTATATTTTACTGGGGATTTTCTATAAAGATAAATCTTTCCATACTTAAAATATTATAGGTCATTTGTATGGGAAAAATAAAAATTACTTATTGCTCATTTAAAATTTTTATCCCAACACAGCAATTTTTAAGCCAAATTAGATTTTCCAACTCCTTTTCCCCATATGATGTTCCACTAATTATTTTTTTGAAATTGTGCTAATCTCATTTCAGATTTTCTGATTCTATAATCTCTGTACACATCTAATATTTTAAGTCCAGGTTGAATATAGTTTACTTTGAAGTGACTAAATGTTATTTTATTAAACTATCATAATATTGAGAAGAATTTTTACACAAAGCAATCTTAGCTTTGAGAGATCCCAGATATCAGACCTAGAGATTAATTAGCTTGCTCAATCAAAAACATCTATCAATTCCCTAGCAAGGACATTAGGCACTTTGCTAAATCCCTGTGATACAAATACAAGAAAGATAAGGTCTCTACTATGGAAGGAGGAAAGATTTTAAACAATTGCACATTCCATAGATAGAATAACTCCATCTGAAAATATCAGGCAATGCTTCACTAAAAAATGTTCTGCTACAGAATTAAAATTTTCATGTGAAAGCAGTGAGAATTCACTGAGAAGTTTTCAACTGATACAGTAATGAATTTACATATTCAAGAAATTGCTCAAGATTACTGCTTATAAGAACGGAACCAATGCTAAAGGTCCTGTGCTTTTATACAGAATGTATTCAATAGTGGATATAATTACAGTGAATATTTCATGGAGAACTTGTCCTTGCATTGTGGCCTGGATGTTTAGTGTTCTGTGGACCGGGCCCATAATATTACTTGTTGAATCCATTGAATACCAGTATAATATACATTTCAAAGTTGCTAAAAATTATAAATTGACGTCGTCACCACACATATACAAAAAAGATAAATTGGTTAGGTGATAAATTAATGTTAATTAATTTGACTAAATATTTGTTTTCATATATATGTATGAAAATGCATACATATATGTGAAAATATCTCATTGCACCCCATAAATATAAACAACTATTATTTATCAATTTAAAAAATAATATTTTTAAAAGCCTATACCATTGTCTGGGGAAGTTTGGAAATTCAATATATGACAACATTTATTTCTATATTTAAAAACATGTTACATTAAAAAGGACATATACAGCTTAGGTTAAGATCTTACCAATCATGAAGATTTAAACTGTATGATAGTGTTTTATTTATTTATTTTCAAAGTAAAAAAAAATGTGGTCAAAACAACATTTTTACATCTTAATTGTAAAAGGTATGATATTTATATTTGGATCCATATCATCCCTCCCTATAAATTTTCTCTGAGCTTTTGGGTTATGTGAAGATGTACTGTTTATTTCCCTTGAAGACAAATAATAACAATCCTGACTACTGGTCAGTCCCTTGCATGTCTATAGGTCAGATAAACAAGGCACAGCCACATGGCCTACCTTCTTTATTCCCATAGTTTCTCTTTCATTTCTTCTTATTCCAAAAATAATTGACTGGAAAACATGAAAGAATACAGTGGTGGCCTTTGGGGACTTGTTTTTTCAGACATCATCGTAGCAAATCCAGAGTGCTTCCTGATATACACATAGGGCCAGATTACTGTTGCCTTTTCTTTAAGCAATCAGGTAGAGAAAGGCCCAAGGCTAATCCTTCTGAGCATCTAGATGCTTAAGGTTTTTCCTGCAGTTGTAGCTGTTACCCTTTTTCTTCCCTTGATGAATCAGGAGAAATGAGAGTAACATGTGTCAAGCTAGGACTTTCACTTTTGGCTTCTTGCTCATTATATAAATTACAATTTAACAATCATTCTAAGAGTATGCTTTAATTCATACATCTATAAACACACATTTAAATCTTGTACTAGTACTTTGAAATCCATAAACTATAGGAAAATTTGTACAGGAATAAAAAGAACTGGAGAAAGGAAACAAAATCTCTTGAGTTTTAAGGCAGCACCCCTGTGGTATTCAAGCAGAAGATGGAAGACTCTCCTTAGAAACTTGGGAACAATAAAGAGAGAGTGCTAATGTACTTTGATAGCAGTAATATAGCATCGTTTGATAAAATGGTAGATTTATAAGCATTGAAAGTAAATTATTGTATCTTTTTTGCTATAACCTTGGGAACGCTAGGGTAAATATTGCATAGACAGTTCAAAGAAGCTTTTACAAAAATCTAAAACACGTATTTTTTCTTGAGTTGTATAACGCTTTTCAAGAACAACTATGTTTAATCTTTTTTTCTTTCCGCAGCATAAACAATTCTTATTAGGTTTATCTAATTTTAAAATGACACAAGGTAATAAACTTCCATTACATAACATGAGATTGAGTAGCACAGTTTTGTATCAGAGTTGTTATCTCTTGGCTTATTTTTTGGTAGCAAGATGAAATTATAATTAGACATCAGTTTTGAATAGCCATTAGTCATTTTTGATTTTAGGATCAAAAGGAACTAGATTCAAGACTGACACTTTCTACTTGCGATTCCACCCCCTTTATGCCTCACTTAATTTAGGGTGAAAAAGATGAATATAAAAGGTATCTATTTTTCAGGCTTGTTGTGGGGAGTAAGTATGAGGGGGCTGTGAGTACCTTAGGACAATGCTACAAAGTTACCAGCATTACTAGCTCCTAGCCTTACTTCACCCCTCTGAATTGATGTCCTTTGCTATAAAATAAGAATAGTGAAATTATGTGTATTGAGGTAAGCTTAACAGGAAGCTATCCAAGTTGATGTTAAAGAGCAGGTTTCCCTCACTTGGCACAATGCAACACCATATTACAGTCTGAGCAAAATGAAAATGTATGCTTCTGTGGGTGTGTCTCTATATGTGTGTGCACCTGCCTCTGCTTTTTAAATATTATATTAAAGTGTTATTTATCTTATTATTCACATGCAATTATTTCTGAGGCTTACTAAAATTTTGTGATTAAGGTAAATTCCTCATTTCCTTCAGCTAATCCTGGCCTTGTTCTCATGGGTCCTCCCAAGTCCTTGGGGGGAACTTTGGAGAAGTGATAGACCAATGCCAATAATTCAAAGAATGTTTAAAATTATTCATGATGCAAAATTTTTTTTTAAAATGTAAAGGAAGAAAAATAAACTTAAATGTAAAGTGTAAATTCTAAAACAATATTAACAATTTATAGTTGCAAAGCTAAGGACACTTCTAAGTTATAAATAATAAAAATAACAAGGAAAACATGATAGGCTTAAGATTGAAATATCTTTCAACTCTCACTAGAGCTATTCATATTACAAAATTGCTGTAATTGTTCTATGACAAGACCAAGAAGACTTTGCCAAGACATAATGGAAATTAAGTATTTCACATCTGTATCATGAATGGTAATCTATTTTTAAAAGTACTAGTTATTGTTGTACTTGTGGTATATGACAATGATAAAAATATGTAACTATTCATGCTTTAATTTCTTGTTTTTGTGTGCCCCTGAATTTAATCCTAGATACCAAAGGGGAAAAATCTATTTAATAAAGAAAAAATGAGCTTACAAAGTCAATATAGAAAACTTGTTAAAATCTATATATCTTGAAAGCCTTTAAAATAATTCAACATTATTCTGTCAACTTTAAGAAAAACTTTAAAAAAGAAAGATTGAAAGAACTGAGTAAACGAAGGCAATTTTTGCACCCTAGATGATTGAATGAGATTGTATATATGAAGTAAGGTTGGCAGTGAAAGGCATATCAATGTACTCTAAGAAAAAAGACTTCTTTATTCTAGCATGTGAATCATTTCATACAGAATACAGCGATTAAAAAAAAAAACTCAGAATGTCTCAAGGGAAACGAAAATGATGAGTTAACGTGTGAATGAATATGTATCTAGGCATCTACACTGGCTTTGTCACATAGACCTCCCGCAACAGGGGGGACCCCTGAGGAAGTTTCTCTTGCCTTGCTGAGATTATTTTCCTTGTTACTGATGGGAAGATTTCTATGGGGAAGATAACAAAACTTTCACACATCAGACACAATCATAGACCTCAAGGATAATTCCTGACCATTACTTGAAAATTTTTTTCCAGAAAACTTTTTTTTTGTAGCAGTGGCTGTTACTTCAGTCAAAGAATGGTTTCTTACAAGGTTAGAGAATGTTCGTTTGAATTACAAAAGATAAAATAAAGCGGGGGGGGGGGGGGAAGCATCATGGAAAAGTTTGTATTACTATCTTTTCTGTGAGGAAAAAAAGAGAGTAATTGATCTAATCATATGCACTTGCAATTTAAATATACTAAACTTACTACTTTTCAAGGCACAAAGATGCCATGCAATAAATGGAAGTGATTCTCTTGTCTTGTGTGGTAATGTCTTGGCAAAGGTTTCTTACCACAGATAGTCTCTTTTTACTCTTTAAGATAGTCTCTTTTTACTCTTTATTTTTGGTGCTACACCGAGAGTAAAATTTACAAGAAAACATTAGTGAAAATGAGGATGCTAAAAATATTCATATAACCATAAAAACATTATTGTATTTCATGATTAAATAAGGCTAACACCTTACTTAATGAATTCTATATTGTAACTGACTTTACATAATAAGATGGTCTCCAAAATTATGGATATAACTAACGTGGTTTTTGAAACAAGAGAAAACTAGGCTTTGAATTTTTTCAACAAAGGATGTGAAATGAAAGTCATTTGTAAGAATGAAAAAGTCATTACCATTTTTAAATTTAAACTATTTGGTCATGACTGAATATGAACAAGCATTATGAGTTAAAGACTCAAAATATGAGCAAGGGAGATAAGATACATTAATTGAATATTTTTTTGCATGTACTAGTTGGAGACTTGGCATTTCTTTATTATATTAGTTATCATGAATATTTAAAATGCAATATTAAGGACCCTGCAGGTTCCAAATGGTATGTATCTGATCAAGTCATCAGCAAGTTCTTATTTAGTACTTGCAGGTACTTAATTGTGTCCCTAGATGCTGTTCTGAAATAGTTTATGTGCTAAGAAGATCAGTGTTCCAGTTATTACAGATGTATAAAATTACCCCAAAATTTAGTTGCTTAAGTAAACCATAAAAATGTTATTATTTCTCATGATTTCTGTGGGCCAAGGAATTTGGGAAGTTCATAGCTAGCATTCTGGCTCAGGGTCTCTAATACATTTGCAGTCAACTAGTTGGTGGAAGTAAAACATCAGAAGGATGCAGCATCTGAGAAACATTCAATCATATCGTATTCTTCATGCAATCTCAGAGACTCTTTATATAGTGTATCTACTTGTCCTAATTTGGGCTTCCTCCTAGCAGGGCCATAGTCGGATTGATTACATGGCAGTTCAGTGTTTTGACTGAGCATCTGAAAAGAAGTAGCTAGAAAGTATATAGCCTCAATTTAGTGAGGCCCTGTCTAAAAAACACAGCTGGACACATAAGCATGTCTGTAATCTCAATGACTTGGGAGGCTGAGGACCCTGTGTCAAAAACAAAAAAAAAAAAAACAAAAAAAACAACAACAACAAAAAAAAAAGAAAGTATATAGCCTCTAATCACCATGTTTCAGAAATCACAATGTCACTTCCACAGAGACAAAGTGAAAAAACCAGCATAGGTGCACAGAAGAGACCTCACATTCTGTTTCTTAATAGGAAGAGTGTCAAAGATAAGGTAAGAGGAACATTTATGATGGGAGAAATCACTAAATAATTATAGTGAATAGACTTTAATAATCAATCATTGAAACCTTTTCTCTAAATAAACAAAAAGCTTTTCAATAAATGTGTTCTGTTCCAAATGGATATTTGTCAAGTTGATATATTAACCTATCATCTCCTTGCTACATCCTCCTGATGTTTTGCCTCCACCAACTATCTGATTGCAACAGAGACCCTGAGACAGAATGCTTACCTGAGCACTTTCCAAATGTCTTGACCCACAGAAACCAGAAGAGATAGTAAGATTGAATTGTTTCTTTAATAATAATCTAGACTGCATGGAAGGAATAGACAAATAGAGGAACAAAAAAGAAGAAAATGGGATGATGCAATATGAATTAAAGAGTTTAACAGACCAAATTTTATTAGCCATTATGTACTAAATTTTAGGATAGAATTTAGGAATAAATAAGAAAGAAAATTTGCCCTTTCCCTTAAACAGTTTAATGCCCTCTGAAATATTTAGGCTTATAAATAATTAATTATACTACAACAAAGCATGGAATGTATACTATTATCATATGTATGAATACATGGAGGATTGTAGCATGAGTAGCAAACAGTCTACTTAAGTGAATGAACTTGTAGGTGTTGTTGCCATTGTGAGTCTTGTAACTCTTTTGGTAACTTGAGCAATGGCACTTATGGAAAGGGATGATGAGCTTGTTTTATAAGAATATAGTGTGTTAATGATATACAAGGGCCTTATAATGAGCCCAACTGTGCAGTATATAATTCACTGTAAGACAGTTTCCATGCAAATGACTTGAGTTGCAATTACCATAAGCTTTTCATTATTGTACTATTTCACTTGTAGTTTTATCAGTAGAATAAACTCTGTGGCAAAGATCTAGGGCAGCGATGTTGAAGTGCTATGCTGTAGGTCACAGTGTTTATCGTTCCTTTCTTGATGAATGAGCACTCATTTTAGTTCCTTTCACATTGATGCTATTGAGCCAGTTGATTAAGAATGTGGATTTTAGAGAGAGGCAGATTGATTATCTTGCTCTCACTTTTGGTAGTTGGGTGACCCTAGAAACTTAACTTACCATCATTAAACCTCAATTTCCTCCTTCTCAGGATGAGATAAGCTTTAAAAAAATCATGATGATTATTCTATGCAAGAAAGCTATGCTATTATTGTTTTAGTATCTAGGACTATACTTCAAATTTATTATATCATGCATACTTTCACACAGAAAATTAATAGCAAATTAGTTTCTCAGAACCTTTAGAAAAAATTTAATATACTAGACATTTAATATTTGAATTTAATGTGATTCAGAGTATATCAAATGTTATTTAAATGAGTAAACCACAACAAAGTTGAATCATCAATGATAACTAAGGTTAAGTTAGTTTCATTTCAGTTAGCTACAGAGCAACCAACAAGTTCATCAAAGAATATATAGAAGAATAAATTTAACTTTATTAAAGTAAAAGTAAACCTATGAGCTTTCCTTATAGGGGTATGCTATAGTTCATTAAGTAGCTCAAGGAGGTCAGTGTTCAACCACAACTCTGAAATCATATTTATCTCATTAGATAATTGAGTCAGGTAGTAGTGGGGGCATCATTTCTTAAGATTCATCCTGTAACTATATAAGGAATAGTTCTGGACAGTTACATGTCTATGATTTATTTTCTGTTGGGAGCATTGGATCTACAGTGAGTCAGCTACAATCTATTTTGTGGTAAGGCATTAAAGTGTACCTATCATTAACCTTATTAATTTCAGAATTAACCAAAGTGAATCCCTTTAGTTTTTGCTTAGTCTTAAAAAATGACTAAATAGATGGTTTTGTTGGAAACTCTTATTTTTTATCTGCCTGCAGAAATCAAAGGGCAAAAAGGAAAAAAAAATAACTTAGTCTTTCATTTCCTTTGGAAAAAGATGTCCACAAGCATGGCTTATGTTCTGACACTGATTTATGTTAGCCTTCTGGTGCTATGAAATAGTTGTTTCCTAAACAGCTAATAAAGTACCTTGAAGTGCTTCTAACTTAATAATTGTGGCTTTCCTCTCCAGTCAGCATCTTGTAGTTCCTTAAATAATCCATTAGATTTTATTTAGTATAACCATGGCAAAATTTCTTCATATACTTCAAAGTCATGTAATTTCAAAGAAACAAATCCAAGCTCTTGCATCCATTTTTCTAACACTATATAAATGTATATTAGGCATCTTCCATATGTCACCCATATTCTTAGGAATCAGAAATAAAATGTTGAGGAATATATGTACTCTGATTGCTAGGAGCTTGTAGTTTGTGGAGAAGCTAAGCAACATTGACTATGCAGTGTTCTACACTAGCACAAAGGTAAACATTGGTGATGCTGGAGCATAGAGCAGATATTTAACTAATCCCAGTGACTTTGGGGGCTTAGGCAGGAGGATCACAAGTTCAAAGCCAGCCTCAACAACTTAGAGAGACCCTAAGCAAATCAGTGAGACTGTCTCTAAATAAAATACAAAATAGGGCTGGGGATGTGACTCAGTATCAAGTGCCCCTGAGTTCAATCCTTAGTATGCAAAATAAACAAACAAAAAAAATTTCCGTCATAATGTTAACTGTAGCAGAGATGCAAAAGATACAAATGATGAACAAAATTTCTAATGTTTGGGAGTTGGTATAAAGGTCAAGAGAGAAAAAAGTGCCCACATCAGATTAAGAAGAAAGAGAAAAAGACTTTGAAGTGTGAACACTTTAAATGGGGAGAATTTCAGTGATGGACTATAGCTATCTCCAGACTCTAAAGGTAAAAACAGATTATTCTACTGAAGAAATTGTAACTGATCAGAAAGGATCCTTTGTGTTTTTATGAAGACTTTGCCATTCATTAGAAGTAAATTATTGCAAGATTAATTAACTTTTCTGGACTCAGTGTTCTTCTATAACATGGGAATAATGATCATTACATTGAACAAGTTATTGTGAGGATTGAATGAAAATCTCTCACAAGTGTTTTTGGCACAAGGCTTTGGATGTTAGATACACATTTAATTTCTCTTTAGGTTGGCATTTTTGTATGTTTTCAGCAAGTGAAACTATTACCTAATATTAATTAAAATAAACAGACACATCAGTCATTTTCTATGAGTCAGTTATTATGCTAGATGCTGGGATATGGTACAAAGGAGACCTGGTCACTTTCACCACTAAACATATGGTCCTACAGAGAAGATCAACACTGAACAACAACAAAAAAATACAGCGATAAAGGATAGGCTGCACAATGTTACAGAGATATATGAATTTGCTCTTAATATAAGCTACTTTAATTTTTCAAAAGTATATTATATTTGAGATTTCAGGTACATTTAAGAAGTAGCTGCACTTAATACATGTGTGCATGGTGGGATGAGGGTAGAAATAATCCTTTTCCAGTAGAAATATCAGTTATTATGTGGGTAGGACACAAGTCTGAATTAACTATGACATGCTGTATTACTTAAGGCTCTGTTGCAGGTAGGGCCAAAAAATAGGGGTAAAATGCCTGCCAAGCAAGACCCTTGGTTCAGTTCCTAGAACCACCAAAAAAAAAAAAAATATGAATCACTGAAGTGTAGGTTTTGCAAAAGGAGTAAGAAATGAAGTAAATCTGAAAAAAAGAATAACATCAAGTAAAAATGGATATTGAAAATCATGTAAAAATTATGAACATTTTGAAAGACTTCAGAAAACATTACTATATTCTAAAAGGAATGTGACTTAATCAGAAATGTTTTGGAGATGGAATACTGATTGTGACATGCAGAAAAGATTGAAGGGAGGCAGGAATAGAAATGAAGAGTTAAGAGACCATTCTTTAGTGGTAAAGAACAATGATTGCTATGGAGAGGGTAGAGAATAAGGAATAGATTTGAGATGTGTAGGAGATCTGATTCACAGCATTGGTGTATATCTGATTGAAAATGAGGCTACAGTGTATTAGGAATCAAAAGCAGCTTCCCACCCATCTAAGAAAAAGGAGCAGCTCACAGATTTTTGGGTCAAGCACCCGAACAGATTAAGGTATCTTTTGTAGAGAGAGAGAACACTGGACCACAGGAGTAATACAGAAGACAGTGTAAAATGTTATGGAAATTGTATCTGAGTGTTTGGCATATCCAAATGAAGACAACAACTAATAAGCAAATGATATTAAAATACAGTTCTGCTCTAGAGGTGAAAACCAGGGCGTCACCTACCTAACTGGAAAATTCAGTTATTGGAGATAGAGGATAAAAACCTATGGAGGGAGACAAGGTTTAACATATAGTACTAAGAAGAGTGCCTGGGATAGAATCTGTTTTAAAATTTTAAGGAAAACTAGAAAAAGAGGAGTCACTAAGAGACTGGAATAAATACAGGCAGAGGAGAAAATTTGGAGAGTGTGGTTCTTGGCAATCCAAGAGGAAAAGTGGCCAGCAGTTCCAAAAGGTGTGGAAAAGCCTAGGTGAGGAAGAGTCTGAGAGGGAAGCATTTATGAGAACCAGCAAATCGGTTTTGCCACGTGGTACATTCCACACTTAAGTGTCCAAAAATAAGTAGTAAGGTAAGGCAGTCTTTGTGAAAGGAGTTTCAGAGTTTGATGTTTGGAAGTGAAATGGCACAGACTTTGGCAGACACCATGGCCAATCCCTAAGAGCAAGACATGTACAGTGGGGTTCAGCAAGGTCAATTTACCACCTAGGAAATCAGGTTCAAGACACATGTTCCTATTTTCATGCTGGATGAATCTACCATTAGGAAATAGTGACTTTGAATGGCTGTGAAGTGAATAAAAGAGAGCAAGGACTGGAGCAGTTTATAAACAAAGTCACCAACCATTCTCAGGCACTGAATGAATATTGTCTTCACATGTTTTTACAGGATGAAAGGACAGATAAAACTTACACTCCATCTAAAATAAGACATGCCTGAAAATTGGTGAGAAGAGGCAAAAGGTGACAATTATTTATATGTATCAGTGAAGAAGTTCTAAATAACTTAGATGCTGCATGAAAACTGGTTAAAAAAATACACTCATATGCTCCATTTTTTTTTTGTTGTTGTTGTTTTTTGTTTTTTTTAGGCAGTTGACAAGAAGTTAATTTGCTTTAGTGAAAACTCCTCATTCCAACTTTTCTATTTAAGTAGCTCTTCTTTGCTGCTTTAATGTGATGTACATTCTAACCTCACAAGTCTTCCCTTGTAATCTGCAGTATCCTAACTAAAGTTATTGATTGGGTCTTCTTTGCAGTTTTTGTGTCAAGTTTGTTTCTTTAATCTGATTAACTAGAATATCTTCATACCCATTCCTTTAATGTGTAGTGTCACTTGATCTAATTTATGTGAGGAAGTACACCATTTATTTCTAATTCAGCACACATAAAATACATATTTGCATACAGAACAGGTTTTCCTTCCAGTTTGGAAAAGACTTCACATGGAAGATTTGTGAGGAAAATCCTTATATTCTGAAAAAAAATATTTATATGCTAAAATCAATTGTCCAAAAGTTTGTTATTTACAATTAAAAATTAAAATGCATCTCTGATATGCAATATATAATATTTATATATATTTAATTTGATTCTGTGAATTGCTATTAAAAATAAGTGACTTGAAGAAAATCTCTACATTTTAAAATTTTACCATGATGATGTTTCACTTATGTGTGTACATATGAAATATTGAATGGTCCAAATGTATTTCAGAAACTCCATTTGTTAAAAAATGATAAAGAAGAAATATGAAGAAAAATTTTATGGAAAAATAGTCTTCTTTGGGCTGGCGATGTGGCTCAAGTGGTAGTGTGCTTGCCCCGCGTGCTCGTGACCCAGGTTGGATCCTCAGCACCACATACCAACAAAGATTTTTGTGTCCGCCGAGAACTAAAAAATAAAATATTAAAATTCTCTCTCTCTCTAAAAAAAAAAAAGATATCTCTCTAAAAAAAAGAAAAAAAATAGTCTTCAAAGTTATAATAATAGATGCATAATGGAATAATCTTACTTATGTGTTTCTACAGATACTTTTTGCTGTTCTATACCTATTGCCTTATTCCACAAAGTTCTAATCTTATTATGATTGCTAAACTATTTTAATATAGCCCTTAGATTTAAAAAGTCTTCCATAGCTTATTTTTTACTTTAATCAGGTCTACTTTCTAAAAAATCATCTTATATTTTTAAAAAAATCTATTTGATTTAAGATTGAGTTTAGCTGAAAATACATATTCTAGTACTATTATCATTACAATTCTAATCCCTTTGTTTCAAGAAAAAATCAGCTTCTGTGCATATTTTTTAAATCAGGGATCCAAATTTAATACAAATAAGCAGAGCATATTTACTGTACACTGTGGTGGCTGACCCTTGATTTATATTCTTTTATAATGTGTGAAACATTTTAGGGTGAAATATAAAATAGAAAGTCAGGATCAATTCAAGATATCTAGATCACTGAAGAGGTTAAATCATATGATTTCTTGTGTTATATTAAAATGTGAGTATCATATAATATAGATACATGTTCGTATTTCAGAAGAGGGAATTTGCTGAACATGTATATTTATTGGCCTCTTTAAATAATGACGTATATTGATAATGGTTTTAAACTGATCTGAAGTCTGTGAAGTGTATGTCCAGGAGGAATACAGAAGATATCCATGTTTTGTGGATGAGTAGCCAAATCAACAAGTGACAACATGGCAAGGACACTGCAACAGGCCTCCCACTACTCACACAAGGAAAATTCTAGACCTCTTTTCAAAGTTGTAACAGTAGATGAAATTATTTTCTTACACATGAAGGGATGCCAATGTCTTGGCTTGGCACAGAATCACGAGCCACCACACAGCTTTGTAGATTCAAACAGCAATCTTTATTCCCGAACTCACACCAGCCTCCACACACGCTCTGGGGCAATCCCAGTTCTCCTCCGCCCAATTCACCTACTCCACGAGGCTTTCTTTTCCAATACTTTGAATCTCACGAGAACTCAATGGGAACAAGCAGCAGGAACACCCTAATCCCGGCAGCAATAATCTTCAACCTCCAACTTCCCTAAAACCCCTATTGTCTTAAACCGGGAACGCCCTAAACCCAAGGACCGGGATACTTCCTCAAACCTGATCAGCTCTAAACCCGGATCCGCCTTGGTCCTTGGGCAAGGTCACCTTTCTCAAACACACATGCAAGGTCACAGCAAATTTCCAAGGAAGTCCATTTAACATGGGGTACGCTGGCAAGGAAATATCGATGCGTCATTCCTACTTAGCAATGGCCCTCAGCATCTCCCCCCTTCTGATTAATTAAACAACAAGCAATGTGGCTTAAGGACCGTGCCTGGTAGGTTGTCCAATTCAACATATGGTTCTTACCCGTCATGGGAGAACTGACCTTTAGGCGTCAGCTTCCTGTCTTAGGTTGAATCCACTGCAATCAGATCAACCCGTCACTGACTACCGGTCCAGCATTCAGCCATGCTTGTGGATAGGCCTATGCACCAGTGGGGGGGGTGAGGTTCTTGCCTCACCTCTGTTGGCCCCCAAATTTAGCCTTGGTGCCAGTGGGGGGGTGAGGTTCTTTGCCTCACCTCTGTTGGCCCCCAAATTTTAGACCATCACTAGTAGAAGGGAGGAGGATACAGAAATGCCATGACACCAAGCCAATTGACGGCTCCTTTGGAAAAATTGCGTCACTGGTGACACCATCAGCAAAGATATGCCAGCATTACCACAATTAACATGGGGTGCGCTGGCAAGGAAATTGCATCACTGGTGACACCATCAGCAAAGATATGCCAGCAGTACCACAATTCGCTGCACCAGAGGATAGTTCACAATGCATACAACTGATGTATAGTCCAGGCAAGTTCTGCAAGCAGTTCAAAGTGGAAGAGTCTATAAATATGTCCATTTCTTCCCAAAGTAAATCGAGTCCTTGATTGAGCATTACTTGTTGAGTTATATTCATTGATGCATCAGTTTATGCAGTTTACTGTGATAGCTATCATAGAAGCTGTAGTTTGGTTTTATCTCAGTCTTCACCGGCACTGGGATGGAGATGGGAATTCTGGCAATGATACTAAAGAGACATTATCCTGAACAGAATTATTAAATATAATGAAAAGGAAAGGTGAAAGTAAACAAACAGATCTGTTAACCTCCTTTAAAAACAATCCTTAACAGCTGTTTACCTAATTTAAATTAGTAAGCAAACAGATCTGTTAACCACCTTTAAAAACAATCCTTAACAGCTGTTTACCTAATTAAAATTAAACCATTTAAATCACGTGAATAAAAAAAAAATTCGGATCCATTTTTTCATGAGCGCTCCTCATATATGAAATATGGACATACACACATACAGACATACAACACAAAACAGTGCACACATAACATACAACACATAAGACAATAAAGGCCTTGTAGCTTTACCTAGGTGAAATCTCCATTGCAATGTTTAAAAACTCTAGTCAAAAAATAAAATACAGTCAAAAAATAAGACTGACCAGAAAAACATTAACCTAGGTTTGTATGAGCTCAAAAATTAAAATAGAACTTTATGATGTGGGAAAAATGCAATAATAAAATAGATATTGAAAAAAACACCTTGGTTAATCACTGTCGCAGATGTAAGAATAGCCAAGCTGGAGCTCTAGATATCAGCTGTTATGGATTTGAGTCAAATTATCTTCTTTTTGGTCTGTAGAAATTGCTTTAGTTAGTGTCTCTGGAATCCAAATCGGCTGCTGTTCTCCCTGTGGAAACAAACACAAACGGAACCCCGACTCCAGACAATAACTGGATCAGGACCTTTCCATTGTCCTGTTAGAATATCTTTCCAAAGTACCTTAGGCTTATGTACATTTTTCGGATACATATGTCTTTCCGCAGCACTAAGTCCTGATGAATCCAAATTTTAAAAGTTTAGAGTAAAAAGGGTTATTTTATCTTTGGGGGATATATACCCCTATAAGATCCTTTTAAATTTAAGTCATTCAAAAGCATTCTGCCTTAGTTTTTAGAATTACTTTAGTCCTTTTAATTTTTTGATGTGGTTTTAAACCATAGTTGTCTTACCCTCAGCAAAGGGAAAAATAAAAATAAGTTAATATTTCTGAGAAAAAGAATAGGAATCTGAGACTTATTATCGCTTGAGGGAGACCTCCTTGTTACAAGAGGCCCAAGGGGTGACAGTGAAGGGAAATCAGTTTTATGTTTATTATTGATTTTTGAAAATTGAATTGAAGTTCCTAATTGACCACTTTTTTGGTAATGTATTTAAAAGTGCACATATCATTTTAAAAAATATTGCTTTTCAGTAAATGTAACAAATGTAAGAATTGTTTTCCCAAAATTGTTATTTCAAGTCTTACAACTACTACTGGTTAGAATAATGCATTCTACCAGCAGAGATGACTGGGAAATTATCTAAATTTGTTCTATCTATTCAAAGGGATTACAGTTGGAAAATTCTGGCTTGAATACACTGATAATAGTGACAATTTTCTTGTCCCCCAAACTCCTTTCTTTTCTTTTCTCCTTCAATAAACCAGACTCATTTCGAGAAATATCTGCTCTTTTACATGCTGTGCCCATGCTGGTCTGTTTGCTGCTGTGTTCCTAATCCCTACAGCTTCGCCTGGCATATTGTTGACACTCAGTATTGAGTGAATAAACATGCAGCCCTGCTTCTTCCCATATTGCATTGATGAACTGAGATGAGAGACTTTTCAAATGAAATGATAATGCAATGTAAATATAATATGTAAAAAAGCATTCTTATATAGGAAGCTGAAAGAATTCTCATAATTGTATTGAAATGTTTGTTGAGCTCATCATTTCTTACTCTGATGGCATTTATTATAGAAATACTAAATATTGTAGCACTTGTGTTTTCATTGTTTCTTAAAGAACATCCCTTTTGAACTTCCCTGCATTATCAATATCTATTCATCCTGTCAGGATTGTATAGGAATTATAAAGGGAATCAGTGATGATAATAGATTGGATTTTATATTTCCTTTTTTTAAACATATAAATTTAAGTGAAGCCCAAATCTAGGAAGATTTATCAATAACAAAGAGTTGATAAAAATCTAAGTAGTGGATTAAGATGGTAGAAATTTATAAGAATTTTAGGCTCTAACAACTTGTCTAACATGATAGAGCAAGAGACTCTGTAGTTAACTTGAAAATAATATTCACACCTTAACAATATGCAAACAGTATTCCCCAAGTGTAATTTATGTTCTCTTACTATGGCCATACTTATGTCAGTTTTTATCACCAGGATCAAGAAAGGAATGTTTCTCAGGCTCTTAATGTTGGTATCTATCCTTAATGGTGTGAGTGTGCCTGTGTGTGTGTGTGCGTGTGTGCACTTAAACACTTAAAGTCTCTTTAAAGCTGAATCAACATAAAAAATAAAATTTAGAGTAGTTAAAGGTATATGTGCCTTGGAAAATATCCCTGCTTCTACATTTCTAACTATTCCTATTAACTGCAGAACTATTCTGTCATATCGCTTTTGGGTATGGGGTGGAATTTGACCTTGTTCCAAAATATGTGACATGCTTATCTGTTGCAGTGGAATTAATGAAAGTCATAAATGAAGCCACAATGTAGTCACAAATTCTTCACTTCAGCAAGACATAGATTTGAAGGAAGACTATTTTATACATTATGGAGATATCTGATTAATTGCTAAGAAACAAATCAACTTCCATTAACTTCTAAGTTTCAGGTACTGGCACTATCTTTAAATAATGGCAGTAGGAGCTAAAAATACGGGACTGTCTGGGTTATTGACTCACTTGATACAACAATGCAAGTAATAAAATAATTTCATCAAGTCCACATTCTTAGCTCAGTTGAGTATGTTCTCCCATGCAAAGAATCTCCCTAGATTCACAAGTCACTCGGATTCTGTGTTCTTTCTGTACGTGGGACTTGGATTGGGAATGGCTGGTACATGTGTTCTCAGCTTTTGAGTGAATAGCATTTTTCTTTCTTTCAACACACTTTTCTTTCAACACACTTATCTATGGCTGCTTTTACAAGAGAGTGCAAGAAACAGAGAAGAGAAGAAAGGCTAAATACATTTATTTAAATTTGCTTCAGAACTGTTTCCCTATATTTTATTCTTTGAAATAGGTGAAAACAGTGATTATTGAGTCAAAGAGAAGCTAAAGTAAATAAAAAAATGAAATAATATGTGCCTCATTACAATACAAATTGGTGAATTGTTGATTTTTCATATTTTTAAAATATTTATTTAAATGTTTTTAAAGTTGGATTAGGTTTAGAAAGTGCTCAAGTAATATTGCTGAGACTGGGATCTTTGCAGGGCTATAAAACTTGTATGAAATTCAAAATTATACTTTCACAATTGAGATGACTAAGACCTTTATATAGTCAGCAAACTACTATGCTGAGGATGACTTTAGAAGCTCCAATGTAGCAAAAGAGATAAAGGGAATTCTTAGAACTAGTTTACTTTCATTTTCATTTAAAATCTAACAATAAAAGCTATAAATGATAAGAATATCACTTATTACCTACTAAATATCACAGTGTATTTATGTGTATAATTTTTATACTTAGATATATGTATATAAATAAAATCTGTGTGTAATAATAGACTTTTGGCTCAAGAAATCTAAGAGGTTATTATGATAGTCTTCTCTAGAATTTTCTGTTAAAGGCAGGCAAAGAACACAAAACCAGGTTAAAGTTCTTGATTACTTACTAATTTAAAAAATTCTCAGTCCTTTCTAAATTACATAAGAAGTACAATTTATCCTACAATGTGTAGAATATTTCTATTGCATGTGAGTTAAGGTTATACTGAGATTGGTTTACCTTTTTGTATGTGTATGTTTTATTTTATTTGGAAATGTTCTCCCGAACAACCCTGGTTTTAAATATGTCAATTAATTGCTGAAAATGCCTGTAGTTTGGTGAAGACTGTATCATTTTTTAACTCCGATAAAAAAATGTATAATTTTACATTTGAAAGGTTTTTAAACCAGGGAAAGCAAACTTGATTGCTCAAAATCTGCAAATTTTTTGTTTTATAAAAATGTTATGTATGCATATGTAGACAAAATTTGCTATCTAACTGAATATATTGAACACATTAAGAGTCAACTCAGTGTGGCAGGCAGAAGATTAAGATGTCCTCATAATCATTGTGTTCTCTGTAGAGAAGAAATCGTAGTTTGCTTATTATCAATAGAAGATGGCAAAGGTGATGTAATGTCATTCATGATACATTGTGATTTCCACGTAAGGTTTCCCCTTGTTAGTTCACATGGCTTCCTCTAGCAGCACTGATGATGTAAACAGCTGTGTTGTAAATTGTTAATGAAAAGGAGCGTATGACAGAGGGAATGGGGAGTAGCCTCTAGCACCTAAAGATAATTTCTAGCAAAGAGTCAGTAAAAAGTCAAGCCTGAGCCATCAGTCAAAATGTCGCAACTGGGGACTGGGTTGAAGCTCAGAGATAGAGTGCTTACTAGCAAGTGTGAGGCACTGGGTTCAATTCTCAGCACCACATTAAAATAAATAAATAAATAAATAAATATTGCCAACTAATTTTTTTTTTAAGTCACAACCAAATGAATTCTACTAAACAACCTGAATGAACTTAGAAACAAGTCCTTCTATAGTTGAACCTCTACAACAGACTTTAGCCCAGCCAAATTCTTCATTACAACCTTGTAGGATCTTAACCTAGATGTCTGACTCATAAACTTTGAGATAACAAAGATGTGTTGTGCTAAGCTGCTAAATTTGGGAAATTAGTTATATAATAATCCATAATAATATACCTAGCATGTAAGAGCTAGAGCTGTAAATAGGTAGCATAAGTAATGTTTTTTTTTTCTTCCTGTTTATACTAATTAGTTTATTTTGTCTAAATTTCTCTTCTTAGGGAGAAAAGACCCCTAAGACAAGTACAAAATAGCTAAAACCTAAACATGGTATTTAAGAAATTTTTGACAACAATATTATCTGTCTTCCTTCTTATTTATTTATTTGTTTGTTTCCAAAGGATTTTTATATTATATAAAATTGAGAGATAATTCCACTTTGTGATGTCAAATGAGATTCAAAATAGTTTCTATATTTGAAAGCCAATCAGAGGTACATGAAAATCTATTTCTCACTCTAAAATTAATACTTTTTAAGAGTTGAATTTTTAAAGATAATGTGAATGATTCACACGTTCACATATTTTACTGTCATGTTATACATGCACAGCAATATTTTTTTTAAGTTCGTTTTTCCTTTGAGCATTACCATTTAACTACTGTACTATGACTTCAGATTTACTTTACTGCCTGTTAGAAACCTCAACAGAGCTAAGTATTAAATGAAGATTATATTGTTCCTTATCCCTCAAGTTGTCACTATAAAACATGCAAGTGCTGAGTTAAAAATAAAAAGTGAATATAGATAGTGCTAGAAAGAAACATTAAGTTAATGTAGTTACTTTAATTCCCAACAATAAAGAGGTGACATAATAAAAAATACACCAGGAAATCTTGAGACTTATTGTTAGGACTACAGATGATGCAGCAGCTGCAAGTCCCCGGTTAAGGTTAACATCCAACAGCTTTGAATCTCAAATCTAAATGACTGCTGATAGTAACAAGCCTAGAATGGCTTGATCCCAGGCAACTTGGTGAGACACTGCTTGTAATGAGCAGGGCTATTTTGATAATACTGTGGAAGCTTTTGTTCAATAAAACTTTAATCTGGATTTTTTAAAAAAATGCTTTTTCTCTTTACTTTGCAGTTCCTATTGACTCAAGGACTCAGTCCACATTCTGGAAGGATAGACAAAATCCTCTTATGTCTTGCTTTCTCAATCAGATATATTTGAGAATAACATATGAGTTAGTATTGGTTTCTGTACTTTCATCAGACCACACTGAAATATTCCCCACCAGAAGACTGAAGTCAAATGCCCATCTGAAGTAATTTATTTAGTTGATACAGAAATTTTCTCCAAGTTAGTCAGTAAACTGTATTTTAATTCGTTTTGCAACAAGAAAAATAGTTTTGCATATCAAACTATTGCTATGTAAACCTACTGTTAAAATAAGTCAAGGTTTTAAAATATTAAATACAGAAACAAAGTTACTATCTCTGACTAATAATTTGCTTTTTATTGTTTATTAAATATCAGTGCACAGATGAACTGGCATGAATACAAAAGTTTATGGTAATCTTCACAGCTGTATGTAGGATGGCTTTAATTTTTTTTTTTATTGATTATTTAAAGCATTACATAGCTCATAATATATCATCTTTCATACATTAGACTCAAATTCTGTTTTGAACTCCCATTTTCACCCCAAATATAGATTGCAGAATCACATCTGTTACATATTCACATTTTTACATAATGCCATATTAGTGTCTGTTGTATTCTGCTACCTTTCCTAACCCCTACTATCCCCCCTCCCCTCCCCTCCCCTCCCCTCCCATCTTCCCTCTCTATCTCCCCTGCTGTTGTTCAATTCTCTCCCTTTTTTTTCCCTCCCCCTTGCCCCTCATAGCCTCTTATAATTTTGTGTCCTTGAAAGTCTCCTACCATTTCCATATGCTTTCCCTTCTCTCTCCGTTTCTCTCCCCCCATTCGTCTTTGTTTGCTGTAGTCTCTTCCACATGCTCTTCCTTCCTGTTCTGTTCTTAGTTGTTTTCTTTATATCAAAGCAGACATTTGGCATTTGTTTTTTAGGGCTTGGCTAGCTTCACTTAGCATAATCTGCTCTAATGCCATCCATTTCCCTGCAAATTCTATGATTTTGTCATTTCTTAGTGCTGCATAATATTCCATTGTGTATAGATGCCACATTTTCTTTATCCATTCATCTATTGAAGGGCATCTAGGTTGGTTCCACAGTCTAGCTATTGTGAATTGTGCCGCTATAATCATTGATGCAGCCGTATCCCTATAGTGCGCTCTTTTAAGGTCCTCAGGGAATAGTCCGAGAAGTGCAATAGCTGGGTCAAATGGTGGTTCCATTCCCAGCTTTCCCAGGAATCTCCATACTGCTTTCCAGATTGGCCTCACCATTTTGCAGCCCCACCAGCAGTGTACAAGTGTACCTTTTTCCCCACATCCCCGCCAACACTTGTTGTTGTTTGACTTCATAATGGCTGCCAATCTTACTGGAGTGAGATGGTATCTTAGGGTGGTTTTGATTTGCATTTCTCTGATTGCTAGAGATGGTGAGCATTTTTTCATGAACTTGTTGATTGATTGTATGTCCTCCTCTGAGAAGTGTCTGTTGAGGTCCTTGGCCCATTTGTTAATTGGGTTATTTGTTATCTTATTATTTAATTTTTTGAGTTCTTTGTACATTCTGGATATTAGGGCTCTATCGGAGGTGTGGGGGGTAAAGATTTGTTCCCAGGATGTAGGCTCTCTATTTACCTCTTTTATTGTTTCTCTTGCTGAGAAAAAAACTTTTTAGTTTAAGTAAGTCCCATTTGTTTATTCTGGTTGTTAACTCTTGGGCTATGGGTGTCCTATTAAGGAATTTGGAGCCCGACCCCACAATTTGTAGATCGTAGCCAACTTTTTCTTCTATCAGATGCAGTGTCTCTGATTTGATATCTAGCTCCCTGATCCATTTTGAGTTAATTTTTGTGGATGGCGAGAGAAAGGGATTCAATTTCATTTTGTTGCATATGGATTTCCAATTTTCCCAGCACCATTTGTTGAAGATGCTATCCTTCCTCCATTGCATGCTTTTAGCCCCTTTATCAAATATAAGATAGTTGTAACTTTGTGGATTAGTCTCTGTGTCTTCTATTCTGTACCATTGGTCCACCTGCCTGTTTTGGTACCAGTACCATGCTGTTTTTGTTACTATTGCTTTGTAGTACAGTTTGACCTCTGGTATCGCTATACCTCCAGATTCACACTTCCTGCTTAGAATTGCTTTTGCTATTCTGGGTCTTTTGTTTTTCCATATGAATTTCATGATTGCTTTATCTATTTCTACAAGAAATGCCGTTGGTATTTTGATTGGCATCGCATTAAACCTATAGAGAACTTTGGGTAATATCGCCATTTTGATGATGTTAGTTCTGCCTATCCATGAACAGGGTACATTTTTCCATCTTCTGAGATCTTCTTCTCTCTCTCTCTTTAGGGTTCTGTAGTTTTCATTGTATAAATCTTTCACCTCTTTTGTTAGGTTGATACCCAAGTATCTTATTTTCTTTGAGGATATTGTGAATGGAGTGGTTTTCCTTATTTCCATTTCAGAAGTTTTGTTGCTGATATATAGGAATGCCTTTGATTTATGCGTGTTGATTTTATAACCTGCCACTTTGCTGAATTCATTTATTAACTCTAGCAGCTTCTTTGTAGACTCTTTTGGGTCTGTTAAGTATATTATCATGTCATCCGCAAATAGCGATAGTTTAATTTCTTCTTTTCCTATTTTTATGCCTTTAATTTCTTTTGTCTGTCTAATTGCTCTGGCTAGTACTTCGAGAACTAAATTGAATAGAAGTGGTGATAGAGGGCATCCCTGTCTTGTTCCAGATTTTAGAGGGAATGCCTTCAATTTTTCTCCATTCAGAATGATGCTAGCCTGAGGCTTAGCATAGATAGCTTTTACAATGTTGAGGTAAGTTCCTGTTATCCCTAGTTTTTCTAGTGTTTTGAACATAAAGGGATGCTGTACTTTGTCAAATGCTTTTTCTGCATCCATCGAGATGATCATGTGGTTCTTGTCTTTAAGTCTATTGATGTGGTGGATAGCATTTATTGATTTCCGTATATTGAACCATCCTTGCATCCCAGGAATGAATCCTACTTGATCATGGTGCACAAGTTTTCTGATATGTTTTTGTATTCGATTCGCCAGAATTTTATTGAGAATTTTTGCATCCAAGTTCATTAGAGATATTGGTCTGTAGTTTTCTTTCTTTGAAGTATCTTTGTCTGGTTTTGGGATCAAAGTGATGTTGGCCTCATAGAATGAATTTGGAAGAGCTCCTTCTTTTTCTATTTCTTGAAATACCTTGAAAAGTATTGGTATTAATTCTTCTTTGAAGGTTTTGTAGAACTCCGCTGTATACCCATCTGGTCCAGGGCTTTTCTTAGTTGGTAGTCTTTTGATGGCTTCTTCTATTTCTTCTTTTGTTATTGGTCTGTTTAAATTGTGTGTGTCCTCCTGTCTCAATCTGGGCAAATCATATGCCTTAAGAAATTTATCGATATCTTCGTTATCTTCTATTTTATTGGAATATAGGGTTTCAAAATACTTTCTAATTATCTTCTGTATTTCTGTAGTGTCTGTTGTGATATTGCCTTTTTCATCCCGTATGTTAGTAATTTGAGTTCTCTCTCTTCTTCTTTTCGTTAGCGTGGCTAAGGGCTTGTCTATCTTATTTATTTTTTCAAAGAACCAACTTTTAGTTTTATCTATTTTTTCAATGGTTTCTTTTGTTTCAATTTCATTGATTTCTGCTCTAATTTTAATTATTTCTTGTCTTCTACTACATTTGCTGTTGTTTTGCTCTTCCTTTTCTAGATTTTTGAGGTGTTGTGTGAGTTCATTTATTTGTTGGTTTTTTCTTTTTTTGAGGTAAGAACTCCAAGAAATGAATTTCCCTCTTAAAACTGCTTTCATTGTGTCCCATAAATTCCGGTATGTTGTGTCTGTGTTATCATTTGACTCTAAGAATTTTTTCATCTCCTCCTTTATGTCTTCTATAACCCATTGATCATTCAATAACATATTGTTCATTTTCCATGTGATGTAGGATTTTTCCTTCCTTCTTTTATCATTGATTTCCAATTTCATTCCATTATGGTCAGATATGGTGCATGGTATTATCTCCACGCCTTTATATTTACTAAGAGTTGTCTTATGGCATAATATATGGTCTATCTTTGAGTAGGATCCATGTGCTGCTGAGAAGAACGTGTATCCACTTGATGATGGTTGATATATTCTATATATGTCGGTTAAGTCTAGATTATTGATTGTGCTGTTGAGTTTTATAGTTTCTTTATTCAGTTTTTGTCTAGAGGATCTGTCTAATGGCGAGAGCGGTGTGTTGAAGTCACCCATAATTATTGTGTTGTGGTCTATTTGACTCTTGAACTTGAGGAGAGTTTGTTTTATGAACGTTGCAGCTCCATTGTTGGGTGCATACAAATTGATGATTGTTATGTCTTGTTGGTGGATGGTTCCTTTTAACAGTATATAGTGACCTTCTTTGTCCTTCTTGATTAACTTAGGTTTGAAGTTGATTTTATTCGATATGAGTATGGCCACTCCTGCTTGCTTCCGAGGGCCATGTGAGTGGTATGATTTTTCCCAACCTTTTACCTTCAGCCTGTGTATGTCTTTTCCTATCATATGAGTCTCTTGAAGGCAGCATATTGTTGGATTTGTTTTTTTGATCCAGTTTACTAGCCTATGTCTCTTGATTGGTGAGTTTAGGCCATTAACATTTAAGGTTACAATTGAGATATGATTTGTATTTCCAGTCATGCTTCTTTATTTATTTATTTTAGTTTGGTTAGTTTTGCTTTTTGGTTATTTTCCTCCCCCTTTACTGAGATACTTCCTGCTGTTAGTTTTGGGCACTATTTTTCACATCCTCTTCTTGTAGTGTTTTGTTCAAAATGCTTTGCAGAGCTGGTTTTCTTGCTGCAAATTCTTTTAGCTTTTGTTTATCGTGAAAGATTTTAATTTCATTGTCAAATTTGAAGCTCAATTTTGCTGGATATAGTATTCTTGGTTGGAATCCATTATTTTTCAGCGTTTGAAATACGTTATTCCAGGATCTTCTCGCTTTCAAAGTTTGTGATGAGAAATCTGTCGTTAACCTAATTGGTTTACCCCTGAAAGTAATCTGCCTCTTTTCTCTCGTAGCTTTTAATATTCTCTCCTTGTTCTGTACGTTGGCTATCTTCATAATTATATGTCTTGGGGTTGGTCTATTATGGTTTTGAATGTTTGGGGTCCTGTAGGCTTCCAGGATTTGGCAATCCATTCCATCTTTCATCTCTGGGAAGTTTTCTAGAATTATTTCATTTAATATGCTGTCCATTCCTTTGGTTTGAATCTCTGTGCCTTCTTCTGTCCCTATGACTCTCAGATTTGGTTTTTTTATGACATCCCATATCTCTTGAATAGATTGCTCGTGGGATTTAAGCATCTTTTCTGTGTTGACTATATTCTTTTCAAGTTGATAAACCTTGTCTTCATTATCTGATGTTCTGACTTCTACTTGATCAAGTCTATTTGTAATATTCTCGTTTGAGTTTTTAATTTGGTTTATAGTTTCCTGTAATTCTAGGATTATTGTTTGATTTTTTTTTAATATCTCTATCTCCTGGTAGAGCTCGTTCTTTGCCATTTGAATTTGTTTGTTTAATTCATTTTCAAAATATATTTTTATTTCTTGGACTTGCTGTCTCATGTCTTCTCTAATATTCCTTTCCATTCGAGTTAGGTATGCCTTGAGTTCTTTCCCTATACCTGTTTCTGAAGTTTCTATGTCCTCCTGTAGAATTGAGTAGTCTTGCATTGTTTGTAATCCTCTTTTCCCTTGTTTTCTCATGTTGTCCACGTTACTTTCCAGCTCTTTTTGATTGTCGTGATTCTGCTCTCCTCTATAGATTTGTTTTGTTTCTGTATTACTCTGATGTCTCTCCTTTGTGTTGTTGAAGTATGACTGCTACCGTGGATTCCGCTGGGAAGGAATTCCGACGTTCGAGCTCCAGTGACGACACTACTCTGCTATGACGGGCCCCAGTCTCCTTGCCAGGGTGCCCTAATGGGGGGGTGTGACTGGACTGTCTCTGTGTGGTTTCAGCTCCCGGTCGTGGCAGGCGGGTAGACTCCAGCCGCCCAGTATCACAGGCCGCGGGCAGGTGATCCGTCACCAAAGGGAGGGCGTTCTCCTACCGCCCAGTTACGCGGGCAGTGGGTGAACTGTCGCCGGTGGGCCTGCAGTTTACAGCTGCCTAGTCGCGAGGGCCTTGCCTCTAGGCTCCTGGTTTCTCCTGCTAGCCTTGGTTTCCCCGGCTAGACCAGATTTTCCCTCAGTGATGATTCTCAGCAGTTCAAACTGTACTCTGTGCCTGTTTTGTTGTTGCAATCTGTCGGACAGTGGCGGTGGATACTTCAGCTGTCCAAGATGGTGCCGCTGGTTACCTTAGTGGAGTGTCCCTTGTGGGGGGTGGGGCTGTACCGCTTCCGTGCGGGCTTGGGCTTGGCTGGTGGGATACCACCGTGTCGCAGCCACTTAATTCCCTGCTGACTAGTTAACCCCTTCTCTGGGGCGCCCCGCCTTCTGTAGCCTCGGGGCAGGCCGCGCGAATCAGACAGCCTGGATCTCCGGGGTCACACCGTTGGCTTTTGGGATCCCCGGCACTCTATGGTTTTGATTTTTTCTGCTTGCCCCTCCCCCAGCGCTGGCTAGACAGGTTTTGTTTTGGCCGCTGATGGGAGTGGGGGGGTTGGGGGTCAGGTGCCTCTAGCTCTCCTTTAGTCTTTATGCAGGCTCACTCTGATAGCCCCTCCCCCTGAAAGTCTAGGAGAGATTTTAAGCGAAATCCCCCTATGTATGGGGGCTGAGCTGGGTGACACACACCTGTTTGTTGTTGCAATCTGTCGGCGAGTGGCGGTGGTTACTTCAGCTGTCCAAGATGGTGGCCGCTGGTTACCTTGGTGGAGTGTCCCTTGTGGGGGGTGGGGCTGTACCGCTTCCGTCCCCGCCAACAATCCCGAACTCAGCCCGGGGGTCAGTGCGGGCTTGGGCTTGGCTGGTGGGATACCACCGTGTCGCAGCCACTTAATTCCCTGCTGACTAGTTAACCCCTTCTCTGGGGCGCCACGCCTTCTGTAGCCTCGGGGCAGGCCGCGCGAATCAGACAGCCTGGATCTCCGGGGTCACACCGTTGGCTTTTGGGATCCCCGGCACTCTATGGTTTTGATTTTTTCTGCTTGCCCCTGGCTTTAATTTTTGACATACAGTTAGAGCACTATGTGTTTCTGTTTCATTGCTCTGTAAAATGTAATGTGTAGCAGTACATTTATATGGAAAATTCTCACAAATGCAAATACAATTAGATTTATGAGTTTTTAGAATAACACATAAAATACACATTTTGCAACCATGCACACAAGCAAAAACATGTTAAGTATATTTGATTGGTTAGTTTTAGAAAGTAAGATGAATGACAGCAAGAGTACTAAAATAAATTTAAGAAATAAAAATTCATAAAAAAGATGGAGGTGTTGGGGTGTAGCTCTGTGGTAGAGGGCTTCCCTAGCTGTAGACAGGCTCTGAGGCTTAATCCCTGGCACTGGGGGGAAAAAGAAAAAGAAAGAGAGGAGAGGAATGATGGAATGAAAATTTACCATAACTTTTCTTCAACTATAATAACTAAATTTATAATTCATCATGATACTACTAATGACTGTGTGTATATGTACATGCTGGAATACATTTTTAGACAAAAACTATTTTATATTATTTCTTTTCCACTTTAAAATTTTGGTAGTTTACTTGCTGTACATTTTTTATACATTTTATGATTAGTACTTTAAAGACTAGACTACTATCTTTGAAGTAATAGAATCTACATGTTCATTTCTCCATGGTCAATTTACTTTATAGTCAATGATTCATTCTTAACTGTATATATGAAATTTTTCATTTTCTAAAATAAACAAAATACAAATTTTAAAATATTTCCAACGTTAAAATATTTCCAGTCTTTAAAATCTTTCTAATGAATCTAATATAGCCTCTTCTTAAATAAACTGAACTGAATTTCACATGTTTGGTATTGACTGCTACACATTGATGAGCATTTCACATGCTTGGCAGCATGTATATCTTATATAACAGACCACTCTGCTTTAGGTAGTATATCTTGCCACTTGCATCTCTGTGAGGTTTAGACAATCTTTAGATACCTTTAGACCAATGTGGACTGTGAGTTGTACTGTGTTTTCTTCATGGGGAGAAAAAGATGCCTCTTTCTTTGGATAGACATAGTCCCAAGCCAAGATGAGTACCTTGGAGATCAGTTCTACTCCTTCTCAGATACTTGAACCCCAAACTTTGGTCAAAGGTAGAAAATGGGAAGTTTGGAAGTTAAATGGCTTAAACCAGGATTCTATAAAAATTCTAAAATTAGAAGACACCTAAAGGTGAAAAAATATTTTGTTAAGAAAATACAGGTACACATACATATGCATATAATAATATATCAATAATAATTTTAATCTAGATTTATTAACAGAAGCAAAATCATGACATTTTTTAAGAGAAGAAAAGAGTGAAATATAATACGTAGAGTTGGGTTGGGTTCAATTAGACTTAAAATGAAAGGGAGAAACAGGAAAAGGGAGAGAAGTCTAGAATATTAATCATCATGTTTTTAACAGAAATATCTCTAGGTACTGAATTTTCAGTGAGCTTTTTTTTCTGATTTGTTTTTAAAGTGATTTCCTAAAATTTATTTTTTTAATTCTGTACTAAATATCATATATTTCATATCATATTAACTATATCTAATATCTAGTTATGGTGATTTTTCTGAATAAAAACCTCAGCTATTTTCATAAATAAGAATCAACTGATAATGATCTGATTTTACACAGAAGACATGAAATTTTCTGTCATGGATGCATTTCTGAAGTCATTTTAGTTATTACTGAACATCACCAGACATAAGGGTGACTTTTTCATTAAAATAAATTATATTTAATAATTTCAATGATTACAGGAACAATCTCATATTACCAACTGTTCAGCTTAATCAGCAATATCAACGTACATATCATACCACATATACAATATTTTGGTGAAATGGAAAACATCTCAAAATATTAGGAACCTTGTTTAAACATTTACTGGCAAAAATGTCTTCAGTAAAAACATCAATTTTTAAAACTTTCAAAACATCACTTCTCACACCCATATGATGTGTCTGCTTCTTTCAAGTCCTTATCAACACTCCCTCCATCTTCTGTGATTTGAAGAGAGCAAACAACTCTGTGTTTGAGTTGCACATAAAATAAAAACAAACAGGTTCTGCCTGAGGGCTGTAGGGGCTCAGCTATGATTATTATTCACCTGTACACATTTTGCTGCTTGAAACTTATGACACATTTGGCGACCTCAGATTATTTCCCCATTTGAAAAGACTTTTACCTCTTCTTTAGAAAACGGAACCTGCAAGTAAATTTTATGTTATGTAAGATGCTACTCTCACCAAAAATATATATGAATAAATATGGCAATACTTCTAGAAGCATTGCCTGTTTTTTTCCCCCCTTAAAGAAGGTGTGTACACCATCATGGTGAATAATGTACCTTGCTCATGAGGAAAAACACCTTTCCTGGGGGATTTGAACTATGATACTCTTTACCTTGTTATTTTCAGCCAACCTCAGAATATTTGCTGGCTCAAGCATTACTGTAATATGCTCTGAAAAAGCTTTCATTTCCTAGACCCTTCCTTCTCCAATACTAAGGTGAATATATGGGAAAAATTTGATCTGAGCTTATATAAATACTAAGCCAGATAGAATCCTTTAAATATATATATCTATACAAATATATATTTATATTTTATATATTTATTATATATAGATTTAGATGTATATATAAATAAATATATACTATAATATTTAAATATATTTATATAAAATGTGTTATATACTTAAATATATTTTTATATAATATGTTAAATATTTAAATATCAGATATTTAAACATATATATACACACATCACTGACTAGATTATACAATAACTATTGTATAATTCTTCCTATCTATAAGAATGTGTTGGCATCTTATATGTTCCAATGCTTAAGAAATATTCTATAATTATTTTTCTAATAAATTTCCTTATGACCCCCTTATATAGGTGTTTACATATATGTGCTTACAAAAACCTAAACATCTACCTATGTCTTCTATAAGATGTGTGAAGTTTCTTTATGCCCCAAAAGTGAGAGGGGTGGGCTTGATATAAGAAGATAGGCTTAATATAAGGGATGGGGTAAGAGGGAGAGAAAAGAAGGCTGTGGGAGGAGAGAGAATGGCAAAAGGAGCTTAAGAGATTATTTGGACTCATCAATAAGATTGTTATTGAATGTAAGCTGCTAAACTTCTTAGTACTGCTAAGGTAAAACAGTAAAAACAACCATATAGCAGAGCAGGGAGAATCTCCAGAGGGGCTGACAGGACACAGTACAATAAAGCAGCCAGCAGTGATGATCAGTGGGACATCAATTTGTCCTTTGGACTGTAGCACCTGCTACTAATTGGTGCGAAGAGCTCACCAGTCACTATGAGGCACAGCACACTCAGCTGTCTCTTGAATATGCTGTGAGGAGCAGGATAGCTAATTGCTGCTGCTTCCGTGCCAGTGAATCAACGTGCTGAGCTAATAGCCACAGATAGAGGGCAGACAGATTCCTGCTAGCAGCTTAAGAGTTAGTTGCTTGCGATAACTAAGGCAGTTGGCATACACCTCAGAATGTGGAGAATGATGGTATGCCTTCTAGGTTAATATATTAAGGTTTCACTTTTTTTTTTTAAATTTTAAATCTCTGGTAACATTTTTATGATGATACAACAGTGGAAATTAATGCCTCACGGAACAAGAAGTGTTGGAGTGAATGAATTGTTTTGAAACTAGATTATGAGTATTTGTTGTTTTTTAAAGGGATGTGCAAGAGGCAGCCTTGGCAAGAAAACTTACTTCATAATCTTCCATGGACTAAAGATGAAACTTTAAACTGCAAGTAAGTTTTTTCCCCTCAATCTTTTTTTTATTTTACTTTCAAATTTAAGATAGCAATAAACTACAGAGAAAGTTATAGACCTTGTTTCAGTACAATGCATCTCTGTCATGATATGACTTTCTGTCCTGCTTGTTCAAAGAGCAAAGTAGTAGCGATGTGCAAGTAATTATTTGCTTAAAGAGTAAGCACAGCTGCGTGTTCTCCTGGTCTTTTGGATTACTGAGTGGCGTTGTAATTGTGTTGATGCCAATATGTTTACAAAGACACATGCTTTTGAATTATACCTGTTTGCCATTTAAAAAGTTCCTCAACCACTTTCTCTACTTCTTTGTCCCTAAATTAAAAATTGACACTTTTGTTATTGTGTGTGTAAATACTGATGCTTTCTGAGGGGTAGTTTCTCAAGGTTATAAACAGGTAATAGGTAAGTTAAAGCTCCTAACTGTATCCCAATGTGAAATGTTATGTTTTGTGTTTGGTTATAATATACAGAATCCTGATGTCTTCACTATAAGCATTTCAGTGCATTAGAATATCTCTCATGTTTTGAAAGTATCCAGGAGCATTAACCATTTAGAATCTGAATCTAGGTCGACTTTATCATTTTAATACAAAATTAATTCTGGACAATCTTAACATCTTTCCTACTTTGTACTATGGCATCTTTGATACAAACACACTTTGGTAGGGAGAGGGTAGGCGGGCCCAAATAACAAGTTTCTGCTCAGCCTGCTGGAACTCTAATTTGTGACTCTTGTACATGCAGATGGTCATCGAGTTGATGGAATTGTAGCAAACATGCACAAAGCCATTGTTAACTAGAGCATAATACAAAGCCCTCGTGTAAGGTTAACTCCAAGTCATATTCGTTTACTTTCACAGAAGAGCCAGTTGTCAAATACAGTAACCAAATACTGAAGTTATTGTGTTGCTTAGCATTACAGAAGCAAAGTATTGGTTTAAAAAGGTATATTTTTAAACAGATTTTTGCCAGTCAGAAGCTTTTCTATACATGTTCATGTGAACTTGCTTTTCTCTGCAAAATGGCTCTATTATTAGTTTTGTTAATTTGCTTAACTTGTGCTAAGTGTAAGTCAGTGCATTTATCTGTACATGTGAGTCTTCAGGTTTCAGCAACTTGATCCCCTTCACTCTGGACTCATTCTCCTATGAAATAAAGTGCAATTTAATGTGTGCCCAATTCCACTGAGTGGTGACCTCCTAACCTCTCAGTTGTTGCAATGATATATTGAGCAGGGACTGTGAATCCTCAAAACTTTGCTACGAAAATTATCCCTAAGCATTAACTCTTAAGGGACCTTAATATGTCAGAGTTAGTGCTATCTCCCTATGAGCTGTCTCTCTACAGTATTATGGAGTGATTTTGAAAATCATTTATGAAGAGATTTTAATAAAACCTTTCATTTTCTGGATTTTTAAAAATACATGATATATTTTATTGCTATTATTTGATGAAATTAGTGTGTGAGCTATAAAATTAGTTTAAGAAATATCAATAATATTAGTTCTAAGAAAAATAACCTCAGAGTTAAAGTGGAATATTTATTACAATTCAGTTTCTTAATCTTTCCATCTTTAAATTCTGCATAATAGGCATTGCATTTTTGTTGTTGATTTTATCCAACTTTTTTTTAGATTAGCAAGACAAGAGTAAAAACTTTTTTCTATTTTTCCCTCTTTTTTTAAATTTGTCTTTGTTGCCATTTGCAACAATCCCTCAGTATTTTGGTACATAGCCTAATTTTGAAATCATGCAAAAGATAATTATTATTTTTCTTATCAAAGGAAATCACTACTTTGATCACAAAATTTATATCAAGCAAATAAATGTTGAGTAATTAATTATTCCTGATCATAAGAACTTTTGCTTTATGAGTAAATAATGAGCCTCTATAATAATAGTACAAAGTTTAAAAAAAAAAAAGAAGTAATCCCTCAAGTGTGAATGGTTTATAAGAGTAGATTAGTTTGCTCATCTTGTTAATGCATGTGCAGGTAGAATTTCTGACCACAGGAACCTGTTTATATAGTGTAAAATAATGTAGAGATTTCATAATTCAGCTGTTATCTTAACATTTTTCTATCATAGAAACTCCATTCTGGATATTTACATTTTACTGTGGTCATAAACCTGGGAGAAATATATGACTTTAAGTTTCACTCAGGGTTTCAACCTTTGAATAATTAAAGTTGGCAGCAATGATAATATAAACAAAGAGACCATACTGCTATTTAATGGAGTGGGTATGTTTACTGTCTAAAATTTTTATTTTACTTGTGATTCTATACTAATAATAGATTTTGTTAATTGTCTCTTTTTTTCCTTTATATAAATGCTAATGTGTATGTATGTATGTATATATATATATATATATATATATATATATATATATATATATATATATATAATTATTGTGTTATTCTTACTGGGATCACAGGATCACAGGTGTACTTGAAATAATTTGTGTTTCTGTGTCTCCTTGGCTTTCACATGCATAATGAGGTGACACAATTATAATATTGAAATAATTATTTTAGGCAAAGTTGATCTTCCAAAATTATTTTCATCATTCTCATAAAAATAAAAAAGTGTTTGGTTATAGATATTTTCTCTCTTAATGGGATTTTTATGTGTTATTATGTTATAATGTGACAGACTACAGACTCAAAACTAACAGTGATCTATGGGGCTTCACATATTAAGTTTCATGCTCATATATAACTGAATTGCATGCAAAGATACTGGAAGAAACTGGGAATTCATCACTGCTCATAGTCAATTTTGAGTGAGGAAAAAAATACTGTAATTTATAGCAAGATTATGTTCTCTTGGTAGAGTCTTTGTATAAATTCCAAAGGTTAAAATCACTCAGAAACTGAATTAATATGTAAATTTCTTTTAAATTAAATACTGGAGTCACTTAGGTTGAAATGGCAAAAGACCAGAAAATATACACAGAAATTAGAAATGCAACCATTGCCTTCTTCCAGGTAGGGTGGCAGTTAATTTTGATGTGGGTATGAATAGAATGGCCTTGAAGTAGGATCATTACCTGTGATGTGTCAACAGAAGTGCCAGACTTAGGGGAATATGAAGACTAATGTGACTTTATCTCAGTCTGAAAGCACACCACATGCTAATGTGTTGAACACGCACGCGCACGCATGCACACACACACACACTCATAGACACACACATACAATTTATTATTTTACCTAAGAAGCATAGAAACCTCAGATTCTGTTCAAGGATAAAAATGATTTTCCTTGGAAACATCAGCACATCCCCCAAACATTGTTTAACAAGAGTTGACATTTATGACTCAGCGTTTCTGAATTTTTGGAAGATAACCAGGATAAGAAATAAGATATTTGCAAATTGCTAAATAAGTTAAAATATAATGGTTTCAATCATGTAGCAATCACTTCTAAGGATGATTTTGTGTGTGTATCAACAATAACAGCAACAAAATAATTTTCCCTATAAAGAGTAAAAGTTTCTCCCTGAGCTCTGCGATGCACAAATTTACTTTTTATCTTACAAGTTGTTTAAAGGTTGCACTCAGCCTTAAAGATCAGATCATGGCTATTGAGGCTACAAATGAAAAAGTCGAAAGTAGTCATTATTTCAAGAAACTAAGGAAAATAAAGCATTTCTCTTCTTCAGGCTGGTAAATGGAAAAATTCAAAGCTTGCTTATTATGGTCCTTGATGGATATGATATTGACAGGAGGTGGAGCTTTCTGTATGGCTTTTTAGAGTGTAAGCATTCTCAGGCCATGGCAGATGCGTAGTTCCCATTACTTTGAAAAGTCATTCATTCTAATGCCTAGTGAAAGGGCGGGTTTCAGACAGAATTAAGCACTGTTTCCTGAGTGGGGGAGGACAGCAGTGATTGCAATGAAGTGCATCATTCAAATGGAGCCCAGCTAATGAATGCTCTCCCTGTTGTTTTCACGGAGGTGTCAGAATGAGCCTTTTTTGATTCTGCATCACTGAATCCTTATGGAAATGCAAATTGTTTATCAAGGACAGTGACTTTCCTTTTTGCTTTATCATTTAAAGGACTGATTTCTTCAACTTTGCAGCACATCACTGGAATCCAGAGAAGGGTCATTAAAACTGGATGGGAGGTTGCTATTTCTTGAGAATCTTACATTTCAGTCTGAAAGACAGAGACACAGAGAAGTCACAGAGAGACACAGAGATACACAAAGAAAGATACAGAGATAATCATACAAAGCAAAAGAGAAATAGAGAATGAATGAATCAGAGTGAAAGATGAGCATAACAGTGAAAGATGGGCAGAGAGAGAAACTGATGCAGTGAGAAAAGAACAAAAAGAGAGGTTCAAAGAGAAGCAGGGGTAGAATGACAAGGCAAAGATAAACAGACTACAAGAAAACAAATGATAAATAAACAAAACAACAACAACAACAAAATCATAGATGGGGAAAGGGCATATAGGCAGAAGGTCTAAGAGGCAGACAGACACAGAAAGCAGGTGAGAAGGGAGAGGGGAAGAAAGAAGAGACTAAGAAACAAGAGAGCTTGTGATCCAGGAATGGAGAAACAGATTGTGTGTGTGTGTGTGTGTGTGTGTGTGTGTGTGTGTGTGTGTGTAAAATATGTGTGTGAGAAAGGGTGTGAGGTGAGTTTTCTCATTTTTGAATTGTTACAGAGAAACGATGGTAAATGAAAGAATGCTGAACTAAATGGAACTGAGCCTTAATTCTACTCCAGTCTCTTTTTAGCAATGAACAAGTTATTTAATCTCCATGAGCCCTGGTTTATGTCTGGAAAGGGTGATAAAAAGTATACATAACACATATAAAACATCTTAGTACAGGACCTGAAACAAAGGAATGTGTTAGTGAAAGTGGGGGGACTAGGATAACATGGATGATGTGGAGGACAAGGACTCTTCCTCCTCCTCCTCCTCCTCCTCCTGCTCCTCCTCCATCTGTTCCCCCTCCCCTCCCCGTCCTCTAGGTAGAATCCTTGAAAGCAGAAGCTTTGGAGTCAGAGCTTAAGTCAGATCCTTTTACCTTGGTTTGCATATAATATAGTCAACCATTTAATATTGATAAGCTACAGTTATTTCAACTGTAAATCTCTGCTATTATTTTCTACCTCATAATCTTGCTTTGTGCATTGAAAGAAAACATATTTCATTGGGGCTTTGCACAATGTGTATTTTAGCTATTCTACTATTTTAGCTCAGTGTTGAGAATTTAGTGAGTACTAAATAAATATTTAATAAATTAATGCATATTTGCTCTGAATATTAGTTTTCATGAAGAAAAGCTGAAATGATGTTTTGGTATTTTAATACAAAACATTGTGTTAAAATGGTTAATTTCCCCTTGTCTGCTTTTCAGATAAGGGTGGTATTGATTTTCAGAAGTACCAGAGCAGATTTCTCTTTGCGCTCTCTACTACTTTCATATTTGAAATAATAATAGTAGCTTTGGCTGTGAACATTTGTCTTATCCTGCTAGGGACGTTGATAATTTGTATTTAATTGTTTGATACAATGACTGTGGAAGAGAGAGGGTGTAGGATTTTTGGAAAAAGTGAATGATTTCTTGTAGTAACAAGGATGAAGTTTGACTAGGAATAATTATATTGGAAAAGGCATAAAAGTGAGAGATAAGAAGGTTTTGTTGTTGTTGTTGTTGTTGTTGTTTGTTTGCTTGCTTGTTTAACCATGGTCTGAACACAGGAACCACTGAACCACATCCCAACCCTTTTTTGTATATTAGTTAGAGACAGTATATTGCTAACTTGCTGAGGGCCTCAGCTAAGTTGCTGAGTTGGGCTTTGTATTCAAGATCCTCCTGCCTCAGCCTCTCCAACTACTGGGATTACAGGCATGTGCCACCATATACAGCTGTTTTTTTTTTTTTCTTTTTAAATAAGATAAACATGTGCTTACTTTTCAGAATTGCAAGAAAGGGTGAGAGAAAATATGATCAAAAAGGATGTGTATGGATTGTAAATGAAAATGTATATTATGAAAGTACTAAAGGTTTTTCTAGCTTTAAGGTAGATTATGAGAAAATAAAGTACTTTGGCACAAAATAACCAAAGAATCCAAAATTTAAATGTCAGTTTCTTTTTTTTAACTTTAAAAACATTCTTATATTTTTAAATACTGAACTGTCATCACTAAATAAAGGATTTATCATATATGAATATAGTTTATAGCAACTGAAAAATATATGTGATAGTTTGATTTGAAAGCTTTTTCTTTCCTTTTTGTTGATGTGTTGTTAAATTTGCTTGATAAATTAATGAAGAAATGTTGAGACCACTGTGTGCTAGGAATTGTGTGTGGTGCTTTTAAATATCATCCCTTGAACCTCAGTGAAGTATGTGGTATAGAATGTCTAGATGTGCCTGTCCAGATTAATTTTATTTTTTAATATCTTTAGGTTTTGAGAGTCTGTAAAACAATCTTACTTCCTAATTTATATTGTAAGCATGAAATAGAATGCTGTTTGAAACATTACCTGCTGCTACATTGGTGTGATAACATTTTATAGAAAATAATACCAAAAAATACAGACACCTTTACAAAGTTCATTGAAAAATTTTTACTCTGGTTACCTAGGGTTCTGAATAACATACATTATATGAGTTTCTATTCTGTAATCAAAAATCAGAGTTAAGAGTAGAATAAAATTCAACAAACAGATAACAAGTCTTCACTTTATTATATTTTCAAATAATTTTGCAAATGATAGTAACTTCAGTGGGAGATATTATATAATTGAAAAATGCTAAAAGAAAGCATTTCTGAGTGCTCATGGGGTGTAATAAATAGTTGTTATTTAGATATAGATTTATTTTCCCTTAAACATTTATGTACACATACTCACAGACCCCCCACACACACACATAAACAAACATACCTAAAATCATACACATTCTTAAGCAGTTTCTTAAGAGTTTGTTTATTTTGATCAAAGATCAAAAGTCCCAGATATATGGAACACAATAAGGAAACAAAATTTCCCTGCCTTGTTGCTTAAATCCCTAGGTCTGAAGCCATTCTTTTTCTTTCCACTTTTCATTCTTGTTGATTGTGTTGTGCCCAGAGTTTGTCGGTTATAATAAGAAAGATAAGGCAGGAATGTAACTACTCCATCTTGGTGGAAGCAGAAGTCCTCATAATCTACTTTGTAAAAAAGGTTGTTCTACCTATTCTTTGGAGATAACTGACAAGTAGGTGAGAACAGAAGCAAGGATTGAAGAGGCCAAAACAATAAGAGAAAATGGTGGCACTAACTAAGATATTTGTAGTGCAGGTGATCAGAAGTGACTTTTATTCTGGATATAGTTCATTAAACTTAAAGAATATATTGATGGCTTGAATGTGGGTATGAACACAAAAGATATGGGATAACTCCAAGATTTTTGAAGTTGTTACTGAGATAGGGAGAATTGATGCGCTTTAAAAGGAAAGTAAGATTTGAATTTTGAACATGTTATATTTGAGATGGATATAGTATATACAAGTTATATTACTCTGCAGGTTTATAACTCAGAAAAGAATTTGTTCTGTATACAGATTTTTAGAAAAGTAGACAGTGAATCCAGCTCTGAGGCCCTGCTAAGTTTAGAAGATGTATCAAATTCTGTAGATGGTTGCTGAAAAACAAGAACTAAGAAACAAACATTGTTTTCAACAACTGGAGGTCATTAGCAATCATGATAAGCAGTGCAGGTGCTGTATTAGTACTGAAAAATAATTGGCTTGGAATTATATTGGTGGTTATTATTTTCATTTGTTCTAATATTTACACTTTCAAGAGCTTGCTCTTGATTTTGTTACTTCATGTGCTTTTTATAAAGTTAGTCTCATATCTTCATGAGAGTATTAATTATAGTTATGTTCATTTTAATGAAGTCTTATTTGGCATCTTTTACAATATTTTCTCTCTCTGTTCCCACCTTTTATTATGTGTGTTGATTTTTTTTCCCATTTTCCCAGGCTCCAAGTTTTCCTCAAAGAGACTGATTAATTGATTATTCATGCCTCTCTACTTACATGTAAAAATTTATTCCTTAGGAAATGTAGGCTATGGAAACAAATATACCCTCACATTTAATTGTTTAATGTTTATTTTTTGTTCATTTAACTATCTGCAGGCTTTTTTAAAATTTCAACAGTATGTTGGAGATTTGTGAATGATTTTCAACTCATAGCTTCCAAATGTTCTCTGAGGCTTTGTGTTACTAGACATCCTTCTTGGATCAATAACAATACAGAAGCTTGAAAAGTAGGTTTAATGGGTCAAAATGGACCAACATGGCACATGCAACTTTTCACATTTCTTTGTCTAAATCTTAGACACATGGTCGGCTTATTTGAGACATGTAATTTTTCTCTGTGGCAGAGAGACAAGGGAAATGGATTTTTATTAACATAATGGTGACTTTATCACTCATGACAAGGTACTAAAGAGCTCTCTGGAGGAGCTTTGTGCATGAGCTGCCCTTGTCCATAGGTGGGCATTACTGAGCTGTGATAAAGCAGAGGTGTACTCCGATCACTTAAAGTGACTCTGGGGGCAATTTCTTTAGAAAAAAAGAGTAAGAGCTATGGGGGAAAAAAAAGAAGTTGTTTGGGGAAGATTGCTCGGAACTTGAGGGAGATCCTGGTAATTTAACTGATATTCTTAACAGAAATTATCTCACCTGATACCACTATCCTCTTTTGTTTTTCACGGTGTTCCCATTTGCTAAACTTCTTTCAGGTTTTACAGAACCTGTTGACTGGTTTATCTTATCAATATTCTCCCAATTTTGCCATTTGCAATATTATTATTATTTTTTTATAATGTATTTATTGGTCATTTGGAATTTATCTTCTAAACTTTCTATTTATATATTCTACCATTTTTCTTTTTTTTTTTTTAAGAGAGAGTGAGAGAGGGGGAGAGAGAGAGAGAGAGAGAGAGAGAGAATTTTTTTAATATTTATTTTTTAGTTCTCAGCGGACACAACATCTTTGTTGGTATGTGGTGCTGAGGATAGAACCCGGGCCGCACGCATGCCAGGTGAGCGCGCTACCGCTTGAGTCACATCCCCAGCCCCTTGCAATATTATTTTCTATACTAAACGGATTACTGGTCTTTCACCCACTTTCAAACTTCAGTGAACTTACAGAATTCACATATTTGCTTTTAGCACATTTTTTTATCCTTATGGTTTAATTCTTTTAATTCATTTTCTGAGTTGAATATGTAGACAATGACAAATAAGTATGTTTGGTCCCTCCAAGATCTTAAACTCACAAATTTGTATTTCAAAATTAAGAAACACTGTTTTGAGGAGTGATTGTCTTATAAATAGTTAACTTATACACGGAATCTAAAATTCAAAAGTGTTCTTTGAATGTGTTAGACAACAGATCACAAATATACAAATTGTTCTTTGTAAAATGGTAGTTATGATTGTTGATTCTTTGGGAAGATTTAGTTTTAAACTTAAGTATGGGTGAATTCCTTGCTAGTGAAGTATATTTGCAGCTATTGAGTCATCTCAAGGCTCTATCTATTGCTTAAACATACCTTATTACACACACACACACACACACACACACACACACACCTGGCCAGGCTTACCACCATATTCTTCTTTGCTACAGTGCAATTTAAAATTGAACATGGATGTGAAGAACATAATGGGAGGAAGAAATAAGCCACTATACAACTCATCAGGAAATTCTCTATGTGACAGTTTTTCAGCAAATCACAGGAACAAGGCAAGGGACAAAACAAAAACAAGATGTATGGATAAAGTACAGTATTCAGCATTCACACAGATAGTATGTCATAGGGTTTTTATTGGTTTCTTAATATCAAAGAGACTCATGCAAATGTTATAGAATATCTTGATTGTAAAATCAGTATTAAGTTATAAATGTTTTTGAAGTCATCCAGAATGTTAGAAGTGTTTCTGTTGTCTTGTGGGAAATATTATCACAATTTCTGAGATCTTTCATGCTGCCTCTGTGCTTGAATGGTTAAGGTTATTCTCATCAGGGAGATAAATGTCTTTCTTAGGAATCTCACAAACACAATGCTCAAGTTTCCAAGGGACCTTAATTAGATAAGGATTTAGATCCATAAGTTCAAATTCAACTTCAAATTCAGTGACTCATTGAGTAAATTATTAAAGCAGTTTCACTGTCTTCATTTCAATCTGGTTTCCAACTTTATTTCTCTGAAATCCTCATACAATGTACCAATGACCTCCCTTTTGCTAAATTCAGTGCAAGAGTTCGGGTCTTGTCTTGCCTTCAGTATTTGATATGCCTGAATAGCTGTCTCTTCTCTTATCTTTCATAGCACAGGTTTTTCCTTTTATAAATTCAGATTTTGTTGTTTCTTTTTTAACTCTTATTTCTTGTGACAAATTTCAGGTTCACTTTCAGGCCATCCATTCTCTTAGTATGTCTTATTAATAAATATTATCAGATATCCACCACATTTTTTTATGTTTCATTTTTTCATATTAATTCTATGGTATGTCAGCTGGTACTGTTGGCTAATTTGTATCTGCAGATGGAAGGTAAAATTCTAACATCTCCAAGTTTCATTCCAGAGATCAGACATGCAACACCATTGCCTCTTGAAAATTCCTTTGAATTATCCTGTGGGTGTTTCAAATTCACTAAGAGTGAAAGTAAGCACTTGCTGTCATCCCCTTATCTGCTTCCTATACTTTCCTTCTTTCTTACATTCTTATTTCAATGACTGATAACAACTAACATCAAATTTCAAGTTCAAACGTATATCATCCATGATTTCTCCCTCATCTGTTCTGCTAATATTTTGAATGCCATAATTTTCCTGTTAGTTTTTCCTTAAATAGCTTTAGAGTTAGACCCCCCTTCCATTTTTTTTTTGTAAAGTCATCATCATTTCTCACCTGATACTCAAATCACCTCACCTGCTTTCCCTTTCTTTCCCCCCTGTACCCCCTTCCCCCACCTCTTGCCTCTGCTCTTCTCTACACTGCTGCCAGTCTTATCATGCCATAGCCTCATTAAAATACTGCTGCTTTTCTCATTCTATGTGTCCAGACTCTTCCTTGTTTAGTCTTCTCTCTCTTTCTGCTTAATAAAGTTTATTCAAAAGAAAAGAAAAGAAAAATTTATTGTTCTAAATCATGGAAATTCCAGAGACACAGAGCTGGTTTGCTCTAAGCATTGCTTGATTTAAAGATCGAACATGATGCTAGTATGTGCCTGTTTATTGACTTTCTTTGTTAGGTGAATCAGTTCGCAAAATCTAAATGTTGACTAACACTGATGTTAAGCTCACACCATGGAAGCACCCAGTATAAGAAAAACTAAGAAGGTTCATGCCCTGATGATTCTGCCCAAAATCGATATATTGATTCTGCTTAACTCAGATTTACGTGCATCAGTACATCTAACCTATGAAAAGAGTGTGAAAAGCACAGTGTAAGACTCATCCTAAGTCTGGTTCTGGGAGAAGAGAAATTTCCAATATAGTAGACATAGTATGACTATACTTGCAAAAGAGAGCACTTGAAAGTAACTGAAGTGGTAAATAATTTTACAGCTTCTTACATTGAACCAAATTATTTAGATTTTTGATGTTGATATTGACCATCATTACTGATGTATGCACCCCTAGGCATGTTTTCTAAAATTCAAAATTTAACACTTCAAAAATATGTACTTTTTAATTAAAAGACTTATCTATATAACATATGTATCTGTAGATCAGTCACAGAGAATAAACATTTAGCAGTATGTCTGTAATCCTAGCAGCTCAGGAGCCTGCGGCAGGAGGATTGTAAATTCAAGCCTTGACAATTTAGCAAGACTCTGTCACAGAATAAACAATAAAGACCTGGGGATATAGTTCAGTGGTATAGTGCCCTGGGTTCAGTCTCCAGTACTACCAGAACAAAACTCCCAAAGTATGTTACAGTTAGGTATAGTGGTGCACGCCTGTAATCCCAGATACTCGGGAGGCTGGGGCAAGGGGATCATAAGTTTGAGGCCAATCTGGGCAGTGTAGTGAGATCTCAAAATAATAAATAAATAAATATTAATAATAAACATAAAAAGGGCAAGTGATGTACCACAGTGGTATAGTGTGTGGCTAGCATCTGATTGACCCTGGTTCAATCCCTAGACCTGAAAAGCAGGAGAAGGAAAAGGAAAGGATACTTGGTCATTCATTCAGATTCTTATACAATGTGTTTTTGTCTTTTCATCTTCATATATAATAAATATTTTAAAAATCTTGTACGTTTTAACCTATATTTGTCATGCATTCTTTAAGATGCTTTCCTCGGTTTCAAAATAATCAGGGTCATGGAATAATTAATTGTATGATATGATTCACTAATAAAGGGAGATAATTTTTTTTACATCAAAAGTGAAATTCTATGTGAAGCTTAAATCTTCAATGATAACTAATTTTGACCCACTATTTTTTTTTCTTTTGGTGTGTGTGTGTATGCATCTGATGCTGAGGATTGGACCCCAGTCCTCATGTGTGCTGAATACATCCTCTCTCACTGAACTATATATCTCTGCCCATCAGTAACTATTTTTTTAGGTTAATCTTCTAGACTAGACAAGCACAAATCTATAACTCCAGCAATAGTATATAGCAACATAAGTGTTTTTATATAGTTAACCTTGAAAGGAATTAGAAAGCACAATTGTAGTGGAAAAAGAATGTGAGGACTTGCCATACCATGTTTTATTTTATTTTCATTGTTTTAAAGTAAGAAGAATTGTTATTTTAGTAGCCAACACAAGCTTGAGGGAGGAAAACTGAAAGTCAAGAATACTCAAAGAATAGATGATAAAATACTATGGTTTGTCATTTCATTGTATTCATATAGGTTCAAGGATCTATATAAACATATTCCAGTAAACATCCTCTTCATTAGAAATTTGCTATTAAAAACCATTTTCTCATTCCTGATGGCAGTGACCATTTTGATGTCAACAAATATTCACTAAATCAGATTGGTTTCTCTTGATAATTATTTTTTTTGTGAATAGTCTATTCTTCATATCTCTGATTTCTATAAATAGCATTATTAAAGACATTTGAAATCTGATTTCCTTTGGTTCTCTGAAAACATTGTCGAATATATTTTGTCTACATTTTGATCTGGTGTTTTTGAAGAGTTACATATGAAAGATTTTTTTTTTAGAAGCTCCTACTTTAATTGGTGACAGTGGTGAAGGATATGATAAGTGCCTAAGCTTGGTGAGCATGTGTGTCATATGTAATTGGTTCAAAAGCTGCATTGTGGGTTGAACTGTGGACTCCCAAGGGGATGTGATCCTCTTAGAATGTCTCTCAGCACTGACTGATGAGAACATGAATATCACACTCTGATATTTTCCATTTTTGTTCCATATATTTAAAAATCATATAATGATAACCTATGATCATTATAAGAATTTTTATTTTCAGTAATACCACAAACTAAATATTCTGTGTTACTTTACATGGAGAAATGAAAGAGCATATTATAGTTTAAAAGTGGCCACTCAGTATATTTGTTGAATGAATGAATGTAGAATACACGTAATTTTTTTATACTATTATGCTCTAGGAACTCAGCATTTAAAAAGAAAAAGAAAGCAAATTAAAAAAAAAATCTCTAGCAGTAATGTTCTTTCTTACATAAATTTCAGTTATTTTTTCACTTTGATTACAGTTTGATTGGGCTAGGGCTGTAGCTCAGTGGCAGAGTACTTGCCTAGCACACAGGAGTCACTGGGATCAATCCTTAGCACCACATAAAAATAAACAAATAACATAAAGATATTCTGTCCGTCTACAAATACAAAAAAAATGTTTAAAGTAATACACTTTGAGTATATATAGCCAATAATTCTCAATATTAGAAACATAATCTTCCCAGTTTAAGTGAATCAAGTAGATATAGATAGATACAGATGTAAATATAGATACAGATAGATAATTTAAAAACTTTCCATATTTTTTGGGGGGGAAAAGTTAGAATATTTTTTTGCATTGGTGTCTTTACAGATACTGAATATATGCAAATATCTAAGGTAAGGTGTCATTATGCAATGGCTCTTTAAGAAAGGAAACTCATGAACATCACTTAGAGGGGTGTTTAAAATATATAGGGAGCTGGGATTGTAGTTCAGTGTTAGAGCACTTGCTTAGTATATGTGAATCACTGGGTTCAATTCTCAGCACCACATATAAATTAATTAGTTAAATAAATGTCCATCAAATACACACACACACACACACACACACACACACACACACTTTTACTGAACATTCTAGGGATTCTAACTGAATACATCCAATCCTTTTTATCTCACAAAACCATAGACAGCACATTTTTTCTATTTTATATATTTCTATATTTTTCTATTTTACTCATTAAAATTATAGCAAATTTTCCCACCCCAAATAAGACTTAGGTGGTGAAAATTCTCAAAAGAAAAAGTAGATTTACTATTTATACTCTCTTAATGATTAATTTGTTGATATAAGAAAAATAGATATGAATAATACACATGTCTATTAAATAAAGTAATTGAATTATAGTAAGAAATCATTTTACATTACCTATTGCATTTTGATTTTTATATTAGTATTATCATATAAATATAATGGAAAAAATGTAAACACCGTGCCATAAAAAAAACCCTCTTAATTTGATTTATTTATCTGGAGTGGTGCATGAAGTAATTAACCTACAAATATTGTAGATAGTGATTTCAGTTACAATTACTTTCATCTTTATGATTTTATCATGATAGCATACTCTTAATGTATATTAATATAATTAGATGAATAATTTACTCAGTAGTTGGCTCTTTATTTTTTCAACTAATTTTTGGAAATTCAGACCTGATATAGTAATCAGTTGTTATTTTAAGGAAAATGGGTACTGAAGTGGGATGCGTAATCAATCATATACTTAAAATCATTGTACATTCATTCATTAGTCCTCTATTCCTATACTAACGCTATGTAACTAATGACTTCTAAACCTCATTTGGAAGAAAATTATAAGCAATATTCTGACATCTCTGTTGACATGACTGGCTCACTCACATCTGGATGCTGGCCTTCTGTTGTTGATCCACACTGACCTTAGCTGAGAATACTGAGGCTATGTGTGTGTGCTTCATATGTCACATAAACTGCAGACTATGAAGACATGTTATTATATTGATGAAAAAAGACACATAAGTCAGGGCAAACCCAAACACTTAGATACTTTTTAAACTTTTCATATTTTAAACCAAATCATGTGGTGGAAATCAAGAGTCCTAGTAGGAAACTATTATGGTTATATGGTAAAAGAGAAGATATAAGGTAAATGAAGAGTATGGGCCATTTTGAACTTTTGCTTTACATTTTAAAGAGAGTATTATCTGTTTACCTCAAGATCATCCTACTAATAGAATATCAGAAAATTGTTTTAGGGACTTACACATTAGTTTCAGTAGTGGAGCATAAAGTTGCATTCCAGTAGCTATGGGAATTGGAGAACTATTGTGTCATGATATCTGTTTCTGCTAAGAAATGTAGAGAAATTGAAATGTCTCATTCATTGTGGCTTTGACACCATATTCGGAAATTAAATGAGAAATTTGGTTTTAAACCCTGAGAGATGAGGGAGCTAAATTGACTGGGATTTTTATTTTTTTATTTTATTTTTTGGTGGTAATTTAAGTGGAAAAATAATAAGTCACATAGGAAATTTCTTGACTCAACAAAGGAATAGGGGTGGGGGGGAATGGTCATGTTAGAGGTTACATTTTGGGTGGAGAATATAGGATTCCTTCAGGGTTTTCTCCCATGCTGATTCCAGTTCAGCTCCTACATCCTTAGTCAGATATCTGCTGTCTCCACTCTAGATTGTGATAAAAAGAAGATGGAGATTCAAGCCTATGATATGTCTTTCAAAGAGTCTGTCCCTACAGAGACCAATGGAGGTTAATCTTCACTCTCCCTCTGGAATGCAATATTTATTCAGGAAACAAAATGTACATTCCCCTTCCTTGTCTCAGCCTGAGTCTACCAAAGACTGTAATAGAAGGACTTGAAGATGAGGGGTTATAGACATTTGTGTTGGTTTTCAAGCTTATTACACAGAAGAATTGGGAGGTTTTTGACTTGAAAGATGAAGAATGTTGATAAATCGGTGGTTTTGTTGTTGTTGTTGTTTTAATGTGTGTTTAGACAAAGAAGGAACCCAGGGCATGCTTCACAGGTAAGCAAGGAAGAACTCTGTCAGTTGTTTCATAAAAAGACTCTCAGAAAATATGCTTATTAAGTATTACTCGATATGGGAGCTTATTTGAGTACTAGAAAATCAAGTTTAGGAAAGAGGGGGAGAGGGTTGTGGGAGAAAATCGATACAAACCATTGTTATGGTTTGGATGTAAGGTGCTCCCCATAATTTCCTGTGTTAATGCAGAAACATTCAGATTAATGACATGATTGGGTTATGAGAGCTATAACTGAATCAGTTCATCCTAGTTTGAGAAGACTAACTGGGTCACAACTGTAGGTAGTGCTCAGGGCCATTGCCAAGTAGGAATGACGCATCGAAATTTCCTTGCCAGCGTACCCCATGTTAAATGGACTTGCCTTGGAAATTCGCTGTGACATTGCATGTGTGTTTGAGAAAGGTGACCCTGCTCAAGGACCAGGGTGGATCCAGGTTTAGGGTGTATCCTGCAGGTTTTAGGAAATATCCCACTCCTTGGGTTTAGGGCGTTCCCAGTTTAAGACAAGTTTAAGGTGTTCCCAGTTTAAGACAATCTGGGTTTAGGGAAGTTCCGGGTTTAAGGTTATTGCTGCTGGGAATAGGGTGTATGCTGCTGCCTGAGTTCCCGTTGAGTTCTCGTGAGATTCAGAAAGTATTGGAGAAGAAAGCCTCCTGGAGTAGGTGAATTGGGCGGCAGGAGAACTTGGATTTCCCCAGAACGTGTGTGGAGGCCGGTGTGAGTTCGGGAATAAAGAATTGCTGTTTGAATCTACAAGGTGTGTGGTGGCTCGTGATTCTGTGCCCAGCCAAGACATTGGCAGGTAGATGGGGTGAGGCTTGAAATGATCACTGGGTACATGTCCTAAAAGGGTACATCTTTCCTATGGCCACTTTCTCTCTCTCCTCTCTCCTCTCCTTCTCCTCCTCCTCCTCTTCTTCTTGCTCCCTCCCACCCTTCATCTTTTCCTCCCTCTCTCCCTCCCTCCCTCCCTCCTTACTTGCATCCATGTCCTGAGCTGCTTTCCTCTGCCATGCTCTTCTGCCATGATGCTATGCCTCATCTTGGGGCCAGAGCAACAGAGTCAGCCAGCCATGTACTGAAACCTCTGAAACCATCAGCCCATAATAAACTATCTTCCCCTAAATTATTCTTGTCAGACATTTTGGTCACAGCCATGAGAAGCTTACCAACACATACACTTTATTCACATATTATTTCAGAGTTACAGAACCAGGTAGAATAGGGAGGAAAAGTTTGAGGCACGCTTCTGTGTACAAGGGGGGGGAAGTGAATGGTCATTTTATAAAGCACCAAGTGTGCACAAAAGCCATTTTTCCCAAAGGAAATAAAAAGAGGAGACATTTTCATATGGTGGAACTGACTTCAGGTTGCCTCTGTTTTTTGTTTATGTTTTTCTCCTCTGTGTCTTCAGACCTGATTTTTGGGTCATAACGATGATAATAATATAATAATTTGTTCTATTCTATATTGCAGATAGACTTTTTGTCCCAGTCTGAATTGTCTTAGGGCTTTAACAATGACTTAAGATAATGTGGCAGATGGAAAGCCATTCAAAGATTGAGTATGGTGGTCAAGTGAGGATAAGGAGCTGGGTGAAGGCAGAGGCAGAAAAATTAAAGTATCATCTCACACAAAATTAATTAATTTACCCACATTCATTGTCTTATAATTTTAGACTGGAACCAGTAATGTATAGAGATGCAAACAAAACAAGAAGTAGTTGCATACTTGACTGTATGTTTAGACATATTTATACATGTAAGTTTGTGTTGTCTTTTGCCCTGTCTTCATTCCCCTGTTTTGGTGATAGTATCAAAATATTCTGTGAAAGATTCTTCTTCTCATTATTAATTCTAATTTGTTCAGGTTTGTTGGTAATATCCTACCCCAACCCCCCACGTCTGGACCTAGGAATAGGTATGATGAATCCAAAGCACAGTGGGTGGTCAGCTTAGAAAATGTGTCCTGATTCAGGACAAGTAGAGCATATGTCTATCCGCACCAGGAATTTGTCTATAGCACTTGGCATATTGCTACTATATTTCAACTAGAATATAAGTACACATCCCCACATATGTCATGTTTGCAGAATAATAAGTATGTTTTCTGTGCATAATTATTTACTTAGAATGCTCCTGTGCAGAATTAAATTCATTAGACAGATATAATGCAACTCGGGTCAATGTTGTAAATTTAATATGTGTTTGATAAATGTAAACATTAATTTTACTTTTTTTTCTGTACATGACCACAAGAAGAATATGAGTCTGAATTCATAGTGTTGGAACTAGACTTTTTACAAATCTCTTGATTCTTTCTATGTACTTGGGGAGGGCTGAGAATGAAGTGTCTACAAGAGCAGCACCAAGATTTTCTTAACTACACAGTAAAATGAGAATCACTTTTAGAATAAACAGCCAGTTTTCTTCCTGCGCCCCCCTGCCCCACCAAGGGAATTAGTTAACTCAAGCATCATTTCACAGTAGGCTAGCATCATTTTATCAGATTATAGTGTACTCCCTATTTGGGTGTAGAAATCAGGCTGATCATCTTTTGTAAATTCTGAGCAGTAAATAGATAAGAAAAAATTCAATGAGAAGGGAGATGCCAACTAAAAATACTAGGCCCCTGCTTAGTGGATTATTCTGAAAATCCATTAAAAATGGAATAAATTTGATAGGTTAATACTTTTTTATTTTACTTTGACATACAACAAATTGAGCAACATTCCTTGCTAGATAAAACAAGGGTGTCCTTTTGAAGTCTGACTTTCCAGCATTTCCTAACACTTAAATAGGCCTTATTAGCTTAATTTTAAAGACAAACTGAAATTAATCAGAGTTTCAGAAAGTGAAGCATATTGATTAGTTACAGCTTCGGGATGAGAACTGAGATATATCTGGCTACAAGAGTCCATGTATTTTCACAGTGTCATGTTTATAGATCATGCATCCATATTGCATACTCAAAATTCACCTTTCCACTGATGATACATATTACTGTTCCTATGAGAATAAGTGTCAATATTTTATTTTCATAGCATGTGACTAAATAATCCATCCTTTATATAATACTTCTAAAGGTTGGTTGATTTTGTTTTATACATATTTCCATAACTGCACTGATTAACGACTGAACTTTTTTTTAATGTCCCTTGTCTCTGAGACTTATAAGACTATTTCAATTATTTGTAAATGTGTTTTCCCTGCATTATGACAAATCTAAATTACTTGAAGTAGCATAGTACATCTTTGTAAGTTTCTTCTGTCTAAATGTAAGCACACCGTGCCAGCTGTTGAGGTAATTTAAAGAAGAAAACTTGTGTTTGAAACACTTCTTCATATGGGTAATATTCTTTGAAAGTACCAACCTACTTCCAGAAGAAAGGTTGTCTTTAGAGGAAGCAGATGGTAAAGATGTTTAGTGAGATACCAGATTTAAATCCAGTGGGAACTATACAAATTCAAAGAACTGATATCCAATTCTTCAAACATAGAAAAATAAAGTTTATTTTAAAAATACCAATACTTTTTGTTTAATGTATATTTTCTCCTGGACTCAGTAATTCCAAGCATATTCACTGAAAAACATTTCAGTACAATTATTCCGTAAAAAATTATCATTGGTTGTAAAATACAGCAGCAATTTAATAATTACATTTAGGGAAATATAAACTTAAATTTATGTGTGCTTTGATTACATCCTTGTCTCACAGAATTAAAACATGAAAAAGGTACATTTATTCAAAGAAATATGATGTTTCTTTCTGTAGTGAACACCTATCTGCTTAGGTGTGTTAGTTTTTGTGAGTGATAGGAATGTCATATAACATATGTTTGACATTTCCCATTTGGCCTAGATCCTAAGTGTATCATGTAGACTACTTATAATATTTGTTTAAAAAGAGGCTTAGTTAGAGGTGGTAAAGTAGGATTGGAGGCTAGTTTTCCGTATTGCAGCTGTCATTATCTTTTGCCATAGACAGCACATGACCAGGTGTTATCTTCTCCATTGCTAAGTTTGAGTCCTTTTGAAAATTGCTGTTTTCCTAAGGAAATTTCCATTTTTCTGGAGGATTTTAAGTTTCTGATTTATAACCACTGAATTATGTTGCGAATCAAACACCTATGTCTTATCTTTCTGTAGTACTGTGAATAACCAGCTACCACATATCTCTAGAATGGCTTATTTTCACTTTTTAAAAATAATTTATATGCCCAAATTTTGATTCATCTTTTTCAAATTTTCCTGGTCACTTGATGAGTATAAAAGAAGCCTCGTTTATAACTTAATTCCTGGTGCTTTGTGTCCCTCTCCTTGGCTAGAAATTTGATAGCACTTTTCCTTCCTCAAAATATTTCTAAGAATGTCTTGATGTTATGAGAACAGCTCTTCTTTGTCAGTTTATGTTGATTATGAAATGAAATATCACAGTTCATGAGCCAAGAGCATAAAGAATAATGCCTTTAAAATCCCCATTCCCAAGGGACATATTTCTGGTTTCATATGTCTTTTTGAGAACAAATAATTCTCTTGCTTTCCAAACATTACAGATTTTGCAGTAGAAATTAACCCACAGCTAGTTGATGGTGAAATCTCACCATGTGTTAATGATTCCCATATTTACATTAGATCTCAAATTGATAATTTCGCATTGCATATAAATGATTACAAGACTCCTGTTTCTATTTTAAGTGTATTATCTTTGTTTTAGTGCTTTGTTTCTTGTTGGCCTTGTTCAAAAGTATTTCCTAGAACTAGTTTGTGCCACCTTGGAGTAAGGACTTGCTTATCTTACATGGATAACTGTAAACTTTACTTGAGAAATGCTTTGGGGAACAAGTTGTAATTTTATTATTGAAATAAAACAAAGCATAGCAGAGTACTAAAAAACTTTAGTGTTCTATATGAGAATAAGTGCACATATTTCTCATAAACTCGATATGTTCTGTGGATTTTTTGGTGCAGTAACAAAAAACAATTCTGAACAATTTAATCAAAAAGGGAACTTACCTGAAGGATTTTAGTCTATAGAATTGATGAGAAAGTTTGACAATAGGCTACTATAGAAAAATGCCTCCAGGTCTCAGTAGCAAAAATAAATTATCAATGTTGAATGTTGACAGAGCACCTCCAGTTGAATGAATGAAGTCCATTCATCTTTCTCATTCTCATGTCATTACACTCAATTCAAATTACAGAGAATGAGAGTGGTATTCACTTACATTCTGCTCACTCTGCTGTGCCTGTCTTTTGGCTATGTACATTCCAGTTGGACCATCATATAAAGGGAGAGGATCAGGGATATCACAGAAAGTGGAAGAAATGCTGGGGTTAGAAAAGAAAAAAAAAAAGGTCACCTACAATGGAACATACTTATGACTGAATCTTGGTACTGATTGCTACCAACATGACAGTTTAGGTTATAAAGAATGTAGATTTAATCTCAAAGCAGAGTTTTATTTACCAGGCTAAGTTTCTTACTGCCTTGCAGGGAAGTTTAGCTCATGAAAGCAGTTGTTTTTCTTGTAATCTGGCTTTGGGAGGGTGCAATGGAGCCTATTTTTCTCTACAATATTGCTACTTAAAAGGTATTACAGTTTTCTCTCTCTCTCTCTCTCTCTCTCTCTCTCTCTCTCTCTCTCTCTCTCTGGAGGTTTTATATACATAAGAGGAGAAATCCCTCCACATGGGAGCTGCAGCTAATTCCTTTAAAGTCCACAGAAACACTCTGCGAATAGGGGGAGGGTGAAACTGAAATCAACCTTTGGCAAGTGTTGCCCAATACCTTTTTAATACAGGTTTTTGTTCTGGTATTTCAATTAATGTAAATCAAATGTTAAAGACTTGAATCTCTTTATTAACAAAAGTAATTCTGACTACATATTTTGTCTGCAGTTATCAAGGGCTTGTACATTTATTTTAATAATTAATGTGAGATTTAACATAACCAGTGAAATATTTTAAAAAAATTAGAGAAATATTAAACAAAATTTCACATAGTATTATATTTAATGAAATATGACATAATTAATACACCTGAGTATATCCTAATTTCAAGGAAAATTTAATCTGTTCACAATGATTTACCAACCAAATATTATTCCAAAATTACAGCAAAAATGTCAATCAGAAACTAAAGTATAAATAAAATGAAACCTGACCTCACAAGCTTTGAAAACTATGCAAGAGTATATTTTGAGTTTCTTCGTTCCAGTTTTCTTCTAAAACAATGATGTTGAATGACACTTATTCAGAGAAACATATCTACTAAACTTCCATGGAACTATGGGTTTTGTGACTGACATTGAGCAAAACCCTCATATCCTCAAATACTTGGGTAATGTAGTAGAGAGAATCTGTACAAAACAGTGTCTGTCAATATCAGAAACTTTCACTGTTAGAGCAAAGGGAATTTACTAGTATGTCACACTGAGATCTGATTAAACTCAGTGTTAAACTCAATTAACTCATGTTAAACTTAATCAGTGCAAGTATATGACATCTGTAGTTCAACAAAATTTTAACAATATTTTCATTAGTTTTATCTGGTATTAATGGCAAAATCTGGTAAAGTGAACTTGTATCTGGAAATTCAAAATTTCTAATGACAACTTTCTTGATTCACAGTACCGTTCTCTTCTGATTTGTCTGTACTCAGTGTGCACATAACTAATAACTCCTTTTAGGAATCTTATTCTTTTACTAGCTTAATTATACTGACTTGGTTCTTATTTTCAGAATATTTTTTGCAATAAACAAAGATCTAAAAACTCATGCTACTAGATGGAAAACTCTTAAGAGTCCCTCATTTTCTGCCTATCAATCCTTTCTTTTAGCAAAAAGAAATCTGTATTTACCCACCCCCATTTTTTTCCATTTCAATTATTCTTTGAATAAGTACAAAAGAGTGTGACAGAAATTACTAAACACTCATTTAGCATTCTTACTTTTATGTGGAAATGAACACTACTAGAGGAAAGAGAGACCATTGAAACTAAAGAAGAATATGTGTCTTAAATCAGATGGATGGTCATAGTGAAGCACAGCGAGACTTGTATAAGTCTGCATTACTTCCCATTTGTCTGCTTTTATTACTCCTTGGGAAATGTCTACTTCATTATGAGAAGACCTCCCCATGTCCTTGAAATCCTCCTCTAACTCAGGTGAAGTGAGCCTTTTCTATACAATCTTGATTCTTGACCCTATTCCTTCTTGAGGACTTGCCTCATTTTTTTTTTTTTAATGGATAACACCAGTATTCCTTGCTTATTTCCTGAGCTGTCCACAGTGACTGCTGCCAACTCTCAGTTCATTCTCAATCTGGGAAATATCTTCAGCTAAGAGGAGCCACTGTGATCAAGATTATACCTATACCCTACCAAGCTGCCAGCTTGACTACCAAGTAACAAACAGAGCAGTACAGTGATTAGTTTGTTGTTGTTGTTGGGCTGATATGGAGGGAATTATATAAAGGTCTGTAAAAATCGAATTAAGATAGGACAGCTCAAAGGTGCTGATTTGGAAATCATTGCATGCCCATCTTAGTGGTTGTTTCCAGGTCAACCAACCTGTCATTGTTCATGGTATCAGAAAAATAAAATATAACATGTTAATCAAAAATTGATATTTAATGAAGCTTGACAAAAAGATGGAGAGGATGATTTATAATCTATATAGTATACACATTTTTAAAAATGAAATAATTATATTTAAAATATAGCTTCTGTACCCCAAACTACTTCTTTCTTCCTATAGACCACTATTGATTCACATTGTCTCCATTGTTATACCAACTGTCCCTTGTTGCTCATTATCTCATTATGCACCTAGTAGCCTCAACTATACCTCCCCATCTGCAAGAGCATAGAAAACAAATAATAGGTCCTAAAAATGAAGCATATTGCATATCAAAATCAAGCCATCTTTTCAGAAAAACATGTTGCTTTTAGAAGGTTTTTTTTTTTTATTTAAAAATGTTTTTTGGTATTCCTTTTATCTTGAACTGAAAACTGAAGCTTTCCGTGAGTTCTTATGAATTGCCAAGACTAAAAGTTATCTTTCCACTCACATTCACATTGCCATGGGTATTCACCTTCATGAAATGCTATATAAAATATTTGTTAAAAATAATTGCCCGGGGCTGGGGATGTGGCTCAAGCGGTAGCACGCTCGCCTGGCATGCATGCGGCCCGGGTTCGATCCTCAGCACCACATACCAACAAAGATGTTGTGTCTGCCGAGAACTATAAAATAAATATTAAAAATTCTCTCTCTCCCCCCTCTCTCTCCTCTCTCACTCTGTCTTTAAAAAAAAAAATAATTGCCCTTATATTTCAATAGATAGGAAATTGAAGTCTGGGGTCTATAGTTATGAACTTCTATTGAAATTTATTTTTTGTACATGTTGGATAATTTTTTAAAATGATGATTGCAATAAATAAGTGGACTGTGCTTCTAGATCACAGATAACTTGGTTTGTTTTATGAACCAGTTAGACAAATTAGCCTCTTGAATTAAAATGTCAGTTGATCAAATAGTTTCATTATATTGGGATCTGATTGCCTGAAATTACAATAAAAAACTCTCAATCCTTAATCTTATTAGGATAAATATATGAAAATCATATTGAATCAAATTATTTCCAATATTACTATTTAATATAAGACTTACAGTAGTATTATCAAGTTTTTGAGGCATTTATCTCCCTTACATTCTCAATTGTAAATTATGTATTCTTTAGTAGACTGTAACAACCTATAAATTCCCTCCATATTTAGATTACACATTTTTCTTGCTCAGTTGCAATCAGGGTTTAGTAATACGTTGATATAATATAGTCCAACAGCCTTAGAAAACATATTACAAATATGATGCTTTTGATCAAGTAAACCTAAAAGGAAAAAAAAAAACACTTTTTCCCCTTCTTTATTAAACAGATTATCTTCAAAGCAAGAGGATATTTAATAAGAAATAAAACTAATATGAAAACAAAGGAAGTAAATGTCAGGTACGAAAAGTAGTAAGCTCCTAATAATGACTTACCTAAGATTTCAAGAGCAGTGGTTTCTAATATTTATCCACTCATTAAACACTGTGCTAAGTTTTGACATTTAGATTTTGCCTACTAGTAGAATTTTAATGAAAATAATGGTCTCAGAGGCTTAGTAGGTAATACTGTCTGGAATAACTTACCACTGGTGAATTTAAGTATATAAGGTTTGATATGCATACTTTTATTTAATATTAATTTATATATGGATGTAAAATGTGGCTCTGTTCGTCTGCTTATTCTTGGTGAAATATATATTTAAATTTGTGACATTTGTTTTTCCATTGTTTTTCCTTTCAGGATAAAATAGAGGCATTTGATTCCATTCCTTTTAGATTTGAATCTATCAACTTTTAGTAACCCCTGATTGTTTTACTGCCTTTAATGATTAAAACAGAAATTTATTTAAAAGACTACAAATAATTCCAATTCATCTAACCCTGTCTTTTACGAAGTGTCAAGCAGCAGACATTAAGTAACAGATGGCCAGAGATAAGAATTGGGTCTCTCACAATTGTGAAACTGACTTCATTAAAAATTATTTTATTATTATTATATGATGTTGCTAGGCTTTTTCCTTAGATTACTATTCTCAGTATTTTTAAAGTCAGGAAAACAAAGTCAGCTAAAAAAAATCAATGACAAATTTTTAAAATGAGTCAGTGTAGCAATGGTTGAGAAGGGCAAGTTCTCAGCATGTTGTTAGTAATTTTTAACATGTTTATAGAAGAATCAAGAAATACTGGAAGCAGCACATCTCCATATGACAAGATGATGATTGTCCGTCTTCCATCCTAAGCTGTCATAGTTAGAAGATTTGGCCAGATCTTTTCTCCCCAGAAGAACACTGAAAGTCTTTAGCTTCTACAGATGTGAGTGATTAAGATAAAGCCTACTGTGGCACTATCAGCCAAGGGTAAAGAACATGGATTGTAACTGTACCTGATTTTTGAGGAAGGAAAATTGAGATTTTTCATTCATATTTTTCAACAGTCTACAAGTGCTTATGACCAAAATTCTAATCTACTAATGACAAAACCTTACAGGTTAAAAGAATTAAGTACCCATATACATTTGTATTTCATTTATAACCCATGACTCCTTTAGATCTTGTTTCTTCCCTTAAAATAACATTTTCAGATGCTATTTCCAAGATTTAATTGCTTTATACATCCTGAATGTAGTTATAATACAAGGAATACTTGAATTATTTATTTCAGGGAGTAAATCTTTAATTATAGGAAAATTGGCTGGAACAGGATTATCACAAAGAGTAATGTACTTGAGAATATTCATTTAATGTCTAAATAAAATTGTTAAAACTTTGGAGTGTGAATTGTATATACACATTAAACTATATGGTTCTCTGTGAATATTCAAAAACATTATGTCAATTAAAAATAAAGTATTGGAGCTGGGGTTATGGCTCAGTGGACAGTGCTTGCCTAGTGCTTGAAAGATGCTGGGTTAAATCCTCAGTGCCACATATAAATAAATAAATAAATAAATAAATAAATAAATAAATAAATAAATAAATAAATAAATGAATGAATGAATAAATAAATAAATTTAAAAGTACTTAAATTTATATAATATTAAATTGCCACAACAACACACTATACATTTCACTTATTTCAAGTTCTTAGAAGTTTATTATTTTTCTATCTTCAAATATATTTTAAAACAAATAACAGGAAAAGCCTGTTATCTTAGTAGGATTTATGTGTAACTTTTCCTGGTAGATGTTTTACATTTAATGACTGACATTAACATCAGGATTTACAAATAAGGCTTAATTCCACCAGATATTTAATATACAAAATTTAATCTTCTTTATTGTGCAATGTGGTGCAATAGCAAACATTTTTTAGACATGAAAGTTACCTGAATTTACATATACAAGAATATTCACTTATTAATTTATTTTTGATTGGTAATACTGACCATTTTACATATATAAGTAAATTGAAAGTATACTTTGAAAACCTTTAAAAGTGGATGTGTGAATTTAAAACAAATATAAACCTATCTTCTGTTTGCTGAGCTTAAATGTCAGTATCACAAATATTTATAATTATGCCTTATTTGTATTTACCAAAAAAAATTCTCTTTGCTTGGTGTTTGTTCATGGTAGCAATGTGTTAAGCTCTAAGCTCTTTTGAGCTTGTACAATTACTCTTAATACTCTAAATTTTTCATAATATCTGAACCAATACACGCATACTAGTAAAATTTACTTACAAAGAAGGTCTATAATGTCATTATTTAATCCTAACTGACTTAATCCACTAGGTTTTGGAGAGATTAATCCTATGATAATCTTGAAAATAGATGTTTGGGAAAAATATATAATATTATCCAATGTCTAATGTAAATGTGTTAAGTAGCATCCTGAAATAGAAAATCAAAGCAGAGTGTATTTTCTTCCAAATTTCTTACTTTGACAACATGGGTTCTGTACTCTCCAACAGATTTGACAAGGTTAAACCTATGTAAAATGGTAGTTTCTTTTCCTCCTTTTTCTTTGCCAACATCTCTCATAGCATGAACAGATGGACATTTAATTTCATATAAAGTTAACAATTGTGGGGGAGATAAAATAATATTCTGGCAGAAATAAGGAAAATCATGATGATTTAATCTTTCCTAGTATGAGGAATTCAAAGTAGCCATCTGGGCCATGATGGGTGCATCAGTTGCATTTGAAGACACCAAAGCAGAAGACAAGTGAGTAAGAAAAGCATTTCAGGAAATCAAAGTGTAGTTTAAAAAACTATAAGTGATTACAAAATGGACATATATGGCTATTCTCCCCTAACCCTAAATACTTTGCCATATACCAAGTGGCTATCTTAAAGTAAACTTTTAAAAGAAAATAAGGAGGGCTAAAAGAAAGGTTTAATCATCAAATTTCAGAAAATAATAAATGAGGAAGGCTCTAGAGAAACTAATGGGTCTGTTTTAGGTAACTGCTATCGTAGTGAATTCACTCCATTACATTTTGGTCTTTGTGATAAATTCATACAGAATAACCCAATTGATTAACTTGTCAAGCACAAGGCCAAGGCTAGGGTAGGCAGATCAAATTGATGGATAAAATACTAAGAGTACATATTTGGGGGGCAGAGCATAAACTAGAATATCCTTTGCAAAAAGAGAGGAAATGTATGCTAAGCAGGTTCAAAAGATAAGTATTCATCTCACAGACTGCATTTCATGCATCACTGAACTACAGTGAACATTTGAGCATTACACTGACTGTATTTCTGGAAGGGATGATTCTTGTCAGCCCTTTAGACTTTACTAATGGAGTTTAATATCATTTGTAAAGAGGTAACTGTGAGGAAGACGTCAGTAGTTGTTAATGAGTGCTAATAAGATTTGATTTTTTTTTTTACTTTAAAATGAAGTGAGCTCTGTATCTAATTTGATCACTTGTAGCCTTGTTAATGTATTCAAATAGAATAATGGAGTGAAGCCTGCATATAATGCCACATGGTATCAAGGTCATGCCACAAAATTTCTAGCAGTATCTACTAATTCATTAAGAAAAATTCTCCACAGTAAATGTGACACATATGTCCTATTCAAGTTTTCCATGCCTTCTGGCTGCAAGAACTTTTTTCAAAGATAGACATGTTCTGTGTCTGTGTTGCTTGATGTGGTAGCTTTTGGTCACATGCGGCTATTAAAATGTGTCTAGTAGGATTGAAGAAATGAGTTTTAATTTTATTGAACTTGATATAATTTAATTTACATAGTCACAAATTATTATTGATTAAAATATTGGACAGCAGAGTCTTCGTGTATTTACTTTCATCTGAGGAATAAATTAAAAATGAAAGACAAAAAGACAAACTTATTTGCTACAGAATTTAAGAAACATATTCCCAGTGTGAGAGAAGGTTTATGTCTATCAGTGCTCTGAGTTGCAAATAATTATTTCATACTGACTAGTTTATGCAGAAAAAAAGAAACACATGCACCCCTGCACACACGCGTGTGCACACACACATTGCTCAGGCATAAAGCTACCACAGCTTGCCTGCTGACTCTTGAGCACTGAATATAGGAATTTTGTCACAACTGTCTCCCAAGGGTGGATGCTTCTGATGTCACCTTCAGCAGAATAGGTGCTCTACAGAACCTATTTTCTTATGCCATTTTGTGTTGCTGTCTCCTGTGAATGTGTCACATTTGTGGATCACAATTTGCATGTCGATGTCTTATTCATTAGGAAATGTAGCTTATTGAATCTCTGTGGCCCATCTTGGATATGCCTAGACTTACAAAGTACATTAGTAAAGGGTGCTGGGTTCCCCAAAGTTATTAGTCCCAAAAATATGAGAATACATTAAACTACATTATAGTCTCAGACACCATATTATGATAAATATTCCTGCAAAAGTTTTAAGCATCTTGTAAATTACAAAAGTTAAGTTATATATGCTTGGTTTAAAGAAAAAAAGAAAATGTTATTGGAGATTGCATATTTTGCTAGCAAGTGTCCTGTCATTTGGTTCAAATAAATTTATGCCCTGCAATGACCAGTGATAGAAATCCCCCTGTTATCTTTAAGTAAGGCAGTTTTTGTAATTTCAATATGAAGTATTTTGCAACCTTGATTAATATTAGCATTTAAAAACATGTATTTATATATCACTTACCTACCAATCAGGACCTAAATACTCATCAAAGTACATATACACATATACATACACACACACACACACATACACACACACATACATACATATACACATAAATTTCATTTGTGTTCAAAAAATTTGAAAGAAATAATAAATGCATCCCATCGTGTTTAACCACAAGAATGGGCTCAAAATTGAAATGAGTAGTACCCCATGTATATATAATATGTCAAAACACATCCTGCATATCTAAAAACAACAAAGGAAAAAAAAAAGAAAAAAAGACGAAATGATAGATACATCACTTTTTAAGGACCAGAATATATGGAAAAACTAGGGAAATAAAATGTGTTTCCATAACAAGTCACAAAGTTTCATCTTTACAAAATTAAAGGTCCTGTCCTTGGCATTGTGGTCTACCTAGTTTTCAAATTTATCCTTCTTTGGAGTTTCTGGAGTGTTAAGAGCAAATACTAATACTGGGTCTTAACTTTCTCTGCCTTTTAGCTTTAGAAGATGAGTTCTTGTTTATATATTACCAGGAGGATATTATACTTTGTCTTTAGTATTCAATGGCTGGTTAATCATCTCTAGGAAGTGCTTGCTACCTCAAAACAAGAGGTGCCCCCAGCAGGAATCATTCATTTTATTATTTTTATAATTATTCACATAAGACCTACATATTTGACACCTCTCACCTTTTAGAGCATTTCTTTTTACCAGTGACCTATTCCACTTCACTATCACTTGGAAATTTTTATAATTATAAGATCACTATTAAATGGTTTTTCTGTAACCCACCACAGTGAAGTGATGGGATCCACATTTCCTGCCAGGCAGAAAGCATCACAGTTCCTTAGTTCCATCTTCATGTCCATTTGCTAATGTCATTTGTGGCACCAATAGTGGATGTTGGGGTTCCCTGTAAAGCAGACTTTGAAATGGAGGCTATTTGGTAGGATATGCATTAGGAAATGTTTCCAGGATCAATATTTGTTGGTCTATGTCTACTTAACTATTTCTGCTTGGTTTTGTTTTTTTGTCTTATCTCCTCAATACCCATGATGATGATGATGATGATGATGATGATGATGATGATGATGATGGGTGTAGGGTCTATGGGGAGGCAGGGGAGAGAGAGACTAGTTGTGAACCTAGTTTTAGGCTTGAGATGATAGTATCTACCTCCAGAGTGAACTTATTTTAATCTGCAGATGGTTAAAATGTTTTGTTCAACTTTTCTAATAATTCTCAGGAGATAGATTTATATAAATGATTAATTTTAGCATTAAGAGAGATAAAGTCCAAGTTGGTACATTTCAAAATATAGTTACATTGGAATAAACCTTGCAGGCATCAATTTCAAGATTATTTGGCTGAAATTGTGTATTATTTCCATTCATAAACATTATAATGCCAATGAGTACAGGGGGAAAGAAAATGCAAATTTCAAAGAATACAATTTACATTCTACATTTACAGTTTGTCTTGGGTCATTATATACACATTCGCTTAATCAGAAAAAAAAATCTGTTATTTGAAATATGTATTTTCCATGAATGCAAATTTGTTTTAGAAAACTATATTGCGTTTGAGTAGTTGAAAGGAACTTTGAAGAATTTCAAATCAAAAAAATAAAGAGTTGATAGCAAATCAACTCTGATATAATGTTTTTCTCTATAATTTGCGATGAATCGCTCCCTGAATTAAGCTGAGGAGTATTATTTCCCTAAAATCAATTTAAGAAATATCACCAATTACATTTCTTTCTTTGGCACATAAAGAAAATATGTTTTGTTAACTTAATGATAAGCTTTGGCTTTCAACTAATCTCTCTCACTAACTCTTCAAATACCACAATTAAAAAGATCTTTGTGACATAAAATCCAAGATAGTGGTATCTAGCCCATAGGTCATAGGATAGACAAGTTAAATGAAAGCCTAATCTTTTTTTTAATCACATAGGGAGGTTCCATGTGGTTTTATATTGCTATTGGGGTGTGAATATGAAACCAGATTTGGAATACTCTCACAAAACCATATGTTTGTGCTAACCATTTTTAACATGACAAATGAACAAGAGCCCTTGGGAAATCTCAGGAAAGACAGGATGGGGGAAAGAAGTAGCAGATCACTCTTAACCCCTGGGAAAACTGATATTATAACCAACTCTTGGAAAATGGTGGGTGGTTTCAGGCAAACAGGAAAGCAGAGATGTGAGAAACAGAAATTGTTACTTACAGGCTTCAGTTTTGAATCCATCTTCTATTTGTTTCTTTCTTTTCTGACAAGTAGGAGATTTGTAGAAGGTTAGTCCTAAGGTCTCTCTTGTGAATGATTTTGAGGAACAATAAGGCAAGAGAGAAAACAAAAATAGATATTTATGTAACTTTTCTGGTGTTTACTAATTTCTATATAGTATGATTCAAGAATGCTGAATAATGTGGATAGTTGAAAGAAACAGAACTTCAGAAAAATAATATCCTGAACTAATCACAGCATCATGCAGTGGGAAAACCTGCATGATTATCTAGTTCTGCTGAACAAGACCACCCTATTCTGACCTTTCTGCTTATTTGTATTAAATGCTCATTAGCTTCTCCATTATTTAAATAAGAAATTGTATAATGAACTTTCTCAATTCAACTATAACAAATGTTTACTGTGCAAGTCTATGTATTGCATAGTCAAGTAACAAAATAGACTTAGGGTCAACCTAGTTTCATTCAAACCTCAAATTCTGTGAGTGACACAAAGGCAGGCACCCAATGACAAACTAACGACTTGGTCAATCATCACTACCATCACCACCACCACCACCATCATCATTTGCTCGGTATTGATCTAAATGCAAAGATGAATATGATGTGGCCTTGTACATTGAATAAGGAGAGGGAGGTATCCAGTGTTTGCAATATCAAGTACAGTGATAAACAATTTCTCTAAGAACTGTGAAAAGCTAAATGGGAATGGTTTGGGAAGAGTAAGAATACAATGACATCTGAGCTGAGGCTGTGGGAGGGAGAAATGAGAAGAATAAGGATAACGAAAGAAATTACAGAGGATGGAAAAGCATTTTCAGGATTACAAGGGCATCTGAGAGTACAGTTTGAGCAGAGGACAATACTTTCCAGGATCGCTCTAGTGCACTTCATTGGTGTAAGGGTTTGGAGAGCTGAGAAGGGCCAGTCAGGGAAGGCTGGATATGTCATTCCAAGCAATCGGGGTTTGGTGCTATAGATGATAATGAGGTATTGAGAGATTTAAAAGAATGACATTCTTGTCTAAACCTGAAACTGAAGTACAATGACAGAGTAGCATATGAGATTCCAATTATTTCTGAAAAAGGGTACACATGATTTTGTTTCATTCATCTCTATCACTTTTTAAAAATAATCATTTGATCTCACTTGCTTTTTAATTATTTCATGAAACTGATCTTTTTCTCTGAAGTCCTTGGAATAGAATCACAAAGATGAAGATCCCAGTCTTAGCCTCTATTCCTAAATATGATCTGCTTTATCTCAATGGTGGCAAGTGTACTTTCTCACATAGATTGTAATCTCCCTGAGTGTGACATCATTTTGTAAATAAATCAATGGCACTGCTGAGGCTTTACAGCTCTTCTAATCCTGTTCACTCATTTCAAGCTAAATGGGGGAAAGGATGGGTTAAATGGCTTATGCACCCAAACAACTTGTGGCAGAGCAAGAAGAGAATGTGTGAGTGCCAGGAGCTCTAAAGTGTGCAGTTTATATTTGTTCCGTACCTCCATGCGGTCATCCATCTCATCATTATTCAGGCATATTTGGAGTCCTCTGTTTATTTTTTTGTAGTTTAGATATTTTATAGAAAGAAATTAGATTTTAGAGAAAAATAGAACAGATTGTACAATGAACTCTTCTAATCCTCAGGATGCATGTTTACTAGTGTTAAAAAATTTGCATTGATATGGATCATATGTTACAAATAGATCACCGATATTGATACATGTTTACACAAATTAGTAATTCACTCATATTTGATTACTTTTTATATAATGTTCTTTATTCCAGAATTCCAGAATACCATGTTGTATTTGTCCTAGCTCCTAAGGTTCCTTATGACTGTGACAATTTCTTCAACTTCTTGTATTTTTGATGACATTGACAGTTTTGAGGCTTGCCAGTTAGGTATTATAAGATACTATTGTGTGGGAATTTGTCTGATTTGTTTTCTCATGATAATATTAGTTTTTGTGTTTGGGAGGAATTGAGAATACTTACTATCCATATGTTTTATGATTGTAGATGTTGACTTTTGATCACCTGGATGAAATGGGTTAGTCTGCCTCCTCCACTGTGAGGGCACTCTTCCTTTTTCTCTTCCAAACTGTATTCTTTGGATGGAAGCCATTACCATAGCCCACACTTAAGAATAGAAATTTTACCTAATAAGAGGTTTTTCCGCTGCCCTACTGCTTAATAATAACTTATTCTTTCATTTATTCATAGTAATATCATCTCATGAATTCTCTCTCTCTGTTTCTCTTTTTAATACTGCACATTGAACCCAGAAGCACTTAACCACTGGGCCACATTCCCAAACCGTTTAATTTTTTTTTTTTTTTTTTTTTAATTTTGAGACAGGGTTTTACTAGCTTGCGTACAACCTCACTAAGTTGCTGGCTGGCTTCAAACCTGCAATCCTCTTGCCTCACCCTTGTGAACCACTCGATTACAGGGGTGCCCTACCACATCTGACAGTCCTCTTTTATATTTTGCATTATAACCCAGTACTGGTAGGTTCTTCTTTTATTTCATCCTTAGGATCACTGGTATTTTCTTCAGTCGTCTTTAATATTTTAAAATAATTTCTCAGTATTATAAATATTCTAAATTTCAGTATTCTAAAATACTTTCAGCATAAGAATGAATTCTGAGCCAAGAAATTTATTTTGCAGGAACCCAAAAGGTGTTTTCATATTAAAGATCCAATTTCAGTGACAATACTCTTATATCTGTAATGTTAAAATGTAGCTTATAGTTGCAAATATTAGTAAATATGATTGTGGGTTGATTGAGAAGTTTATACTAATCACAAAGCATTATGATAATGGACAGACTTTCAAATATATTTTTATAAGCTTAAAAATAAACTAATATTGATCAATATAATACACATATTGATCCTTTAAAGAGCCCATAAGTATAGTAAACCTTAAATATTATGAATAACTTTTTACAGTGTGATAAGCACTTCAATAGAATGATAAAAAATCCTTGTTAAAAATATTTTTATTTCTTTAATCTGAATGGAATGTGTATTAAGAAGATAAAATTTTACAAAAGTTTAATAATTATTTTTATCAAAACAAAAGGTCTGTTGTTTTTGCTATTTTTTCTAGCTAGAAAATAGTATGCTTTAGATAGTTGATTATTATTCAAGAAATTAATTTCTTCATTAATGAATAGATAAATGGATGGCAATTATATGCCATCTCTTTTAGCTACAGTTAAAAATGTGGTGCCAGAGAATAATAGGCAATCAGCTGAAGAGTATACTAGTGCTTATGTAATTGTTAACTGGATTTTTTTCCCTATCTAACTTATGTGGTTTGATTGTTTTGCTATTTTAAAAAATTACTCAAGATCACTTAATTAAAGCATTTTCCATTAATTCTTCAAATTCTCATACATGAGAGGATCTAATCTTTATAGTCCTCATTAAAATAAAGATATAATGTTGAGCCATAATTTTTAACTTTGATTACAACCACATACATAAATTATAACATACAGGATAAGTTGAGAGAATAAGAGGCTCTAAGAGAATTTATAATTTTATCTTGTGTCAATAAACCAGTAATAGCTGAATGGAACTCCTATTTCTCAAAATTAACTGTTTAATAGAATAATGTAAAATATAATGGTGAGGTTTTATAACTTCAAATGTCTTTCCATCATTTTAATCAAAATTGCACCAAAACTAAACAAGAATGCTTTGCATTAGATTTAAAACAAAAATGCATATATGAAATTTTAGTATGTGAATTAATGTGTATCAGCATGCCTGACTGAAGCAGAATTACATCATTTTAGAGATAAAATGAACCAGCCCTTGTTATTCATGCTTTGTGATTCACCAGAGCAGATCCCACATAGGATTATGTGCTTTGTGAAATCTCCTTTAAAAATAGCAAGGTGATGTCATCCTAATTACTTTGAGACATGGCATTATGGATCATTTCCCTATGTGATTGTGGGATTAAGTTCAGTTTGAGGTTTAAGTAAGATGTTTGAAATTCCAATAATATGTGTGGGTACCAGATTTCTATTAACTTTTTTTTTTAAACCTAAGTTGTAGGGTTGAGATTATTCTCTGGAAGGCCTAAAGAATTTCCTTGCTTAATACAAATATTCATTTAAGCTCCCTCTCTCACATGGCTAATTCAGGGCCACAACAGGCACAGGGTTGGTGTCCAAAATCAAAGTTGGGTACTTCAAGGAGAAATCAAGCATTCCAGAATCATAGTTTAAATTCCAATGGTAGAAATGGAATAATGTTATTGCTTTAATGTTAATCATTGTCATAGCAATAACAGGAATACACAATTTGTATACACTGAGAAATTTTTAGTACTAGATACTGATTTTTACTGAGAGGTTTTAAGGCAATGTGATAGTGTCCTCATGCTCATTATCTATTATCTGTACTCCTAATAGCCTTATGATAAGTTGGATGCATTAGCCCTAAGAAAAGAGAAATTGGAGTACTGGTATTTTGATTCACTAGTCATAACTGACTTTCAGTGTTTCAACTTTTTTACCTCCTAAATGGGGAGGTAGAAGATTAAAACAAATGATTGCCTGTTAGGTCCAATAATGCTAATGACTACTCTTACTGTTAGTTTCCACATGAGAAAAAAGCCTCAGAGAGGCTCCACTGATACATTAAGCAACTTGCTTAAGCTCACTTAGTTATTATTTGTCAAAATTGTGATTGAAATCTATATTTTGTCTAGGTACAAAGTCAAATCAAAAGAAATCAGATACTAAGGCCAAATTTAAAAGAATGCCATCATTAGGTATTGGAGTCAAAGAATGGAAGTGATTCTGGAACTTAATTGTATGAGATCATATAAAAAAGTGAAATTCTTAAGTTTTCCTATGTGAATTTTTTGGATTGATTAAAGATCAAGATCAAATAATTAATGATAAAAACCTTATTTTAAATATTTCATTTATATTGTTTGAATATTGAATACTGTTTAAGAGCTAAGAATATTATGTCTCTTCCCTGCAAATGTTTTAAATGATGGATAGCTTGGTGGATTTCCTCTAGTAGTACAAAATCTTACCTTAGAATACAAGAATGGTAACAGTATAATCCTTTTGTGTGGTGTGTGTGTGGGGGGGGAGTGTGTGAATGTGGCAGTACTAGGGATTGAACTCTTGGGCACTTGATCACTGAGCCACATCCCCAGCCCTATTTTGTATTTTTATTTAGAGACAGGGTCTCACTGAGTTGCTTAGCACCTTGCTTTTGCTGAGGCTGGCTTTGAACTCCAGATCCCCTTGTCTCAGCCTCCACTGATGGATTATAGGCATGCACCATAGTGCCCAGCACAATTATTAATTTTCTAGATCAAGATTTCCATGTCTGCTATTGTGGACTTTATTTTCCAAAAATTCCCCAATACTAAAATTTCTTCATGCTGGTAGGAGAGAATTTTTCTCATTTCCATTGTTAAGGAAGTTTATTTTTTATGTTACATTAATAATCAACCCCCCTCCATTTATTCAACAATACTTACTGTTTAAAATTTTGGCAATTAAAAAAAAAAACAAAAATTTGGTAATATATACATGTCCTTCTGACAAAACAAATGAATACAATGCTCCTTTTATTTTTATCAAGATGGGATCCAAGTTCTTAGATAAAATAATTTCTGGGATGTAAATTCTATTAGACCCCCAAATCTATGTAAATTGTGATTCTTTGAGTTCATAATTACATACATTGTTTCTGTATATTCAAGTTAGCATTTTCCATTTTATTTCAAATTATATAATTTTTATATTGTACCTAATATTAACTTTTTGAGTAGAAGTAATGGGATCTAGTAGTATACTATAAATACAAATTTTTAAATGAAAAAGACGAAGAATTGCTAAGAGTGTTTTCTATTCAACCTTATGTAAAATAATCTTACATTCAACCAGAGGAAACACTATGTTTAAGGATTTGAAGCATTCATATGAATGTACCATTTTTTCTTTTCTGATTTAAATTTAACTTGAATTGCAATACATTATTTCTTTATTTAGCTACAACAAAACAAAAGTGACTAAAGAGTAAGAGCAGCTCTTAGAAATTAATTCTCACAACACTAACTAGTTCTTATTTGATTTAAGCTTTTTAAAAATTTTTATTGGGTGAACAAATAAACCCAAGTGTAATAATAAAATAAATCTCCTATATAGTCCTCAAATAAAAGCCAAATGTAGTCTCTATTATTAATGTGTCCTGACAAATCTGGTAATCATGAAGTAACAACAGAAACCAGACCAAAGCATTCCTGATAGTATTTATTTTAAATGTATACTTAATGCTTAGTGAGATACAGAAATTTCAAGAAATTTAACATAAAGATAAAAGCAACAAAATTGTTCATGGAGTGGTTGAAAAATTCTAAAAGACAAGTAGTGTAAGTATGCTCCTGCTTATATAGAGGATCAGCACTTATTACTCTTATAGCAGTAACTCCTGAAACATTACACAAAATTCTCTGGAATCTGGTATTGTAAAGTAACTTTTAATTATGTAAGAAAATGATGCATTGAACAAAATAGCAAAAATGTTTTTGCTATAACACTTTAAAATATGATTAAAGATTTATTTAGATTTTTTAGGTTTTGAAAGAGAATATTATATAATATTTTTATATATAATGTGATTATTTCATAGTAGAAACTGAATACATTCTTTTTAAGGCTGTTCTGAGAAAATTCATGCTCTCCAAAATGCTTGATAAGCTATCTCTCCTTTGGGAGTGTTTTTCCAATCATTTCTTGCTTACATAAAACACAACAAACTGCAGTGTATTTAGTAAAAACTGGAATGTAAAACTACCATAATAGATTGATGCAGAGAAAGATTATATGAACTCTACCTTTGAAATAAATTGATTCAAGTTTCATACTGCTAATTAATATTTAAAATAAAGTTCATGAAATAATGATACAGAGAGTAATTGAAATTATTTTTAATCAGTTGTATAACTTTCACATATATTTAATAAATTTTACTTTTCTTAATATTTATATTTTCATAAAATGTTTCACTTTATCCTTCTGGAAAAGTGAATAATTATATTTAACTACTGAGAAAAAAATAGATTCTATTAGTGAATTCTATTTTTTCTCATTCAATGTGATTTTCACTGTATGCATCACCAAAATGAAAATGACTGAAAAATCAATCTTAATGCTCTGATTTATTATGTTTTTTTTTTCTTGATGTAACAAAATGATCAACTCAAATGTACATATCCCTACAGTCAACAACTATGAATCACCTGGGAAGAGTTATTGTTTTTTAGATTTTTTAAGATGTTGATGAACCTTTATTTTGTTCACTTATTTATATGCAGTGCTGAATTGAACCCAGTGCCTCACACATTCTAGGCAAGTGGTCTACTACTGAGCCACAACCCTAGCCCCAAGGGAGAGTCATTTTTAAGATATTTTGGATTAACATGCATACAAAGATCAAAAGGAGAAGAAAATGTTAATGATAGAATGAATAATTCAATGTTTATTCTTGATTTTGTTTTAATGTTTTTTTTTTCAATTGATATAAAGTCTGTTACTACTAGCAAATTTCCTAAATAACCAAGGTTAACTACAGCATTGAGATAGGCTGAATCATAGCCCCCTATAGATATCCCCATCTGAAACCCCATAACCTGTGAGTATCTTACATGGCCAAAAGGAATTTGGCAGGTGTAACTAAGGTTATCGGCTTTGAGATAGAAAGATTATCCTGCACTACCAGGGTTTACTCAGTCTAATCACACGAGCCTTTAAGAGCAAAGAAAAATTTCTTCCCCTAAGGAAGAGACATGTGGCAGAAGGAGAAGCCAGAGTGATTTCAAGTATCAGGAGGGTTGAACATTCTGGCAGCTCTGAGATGTGGGAGGACATGCATAAGGACCTGAGAGGGATCTCTAGGGATTGGCATACGCCCTTGACAGCTACCAAGGTCACAGAGACCCCTGCTCTAAACAGTGGTTTCAAATTCTGCCAACAACCTGAAGGAGCTTGAAAGCTCATTCTCTCAAAGCTCCTCCTAGGGTCCTGGTTGGGTAAGACCTAATTTTAGGATTTGTGGAACCTGGAGGAGAGAAGTGAACAAATTCAACCCAAACATCTGACCCACAGAACTCTGATATAATAAACAAGGTGTTGTTTTAAGCTATTTGTTTTTTTTGTTAATTAGTTACAGCAGCAATATGAACCTAGTACGAGTATGTATACATACTGGAGCTCTGGTGTATGGCTTGGTGGCTTTAGTTTATAATAACATATTCTACACTTAAATATTGCTATGGGTAGATCTTAAAGATTCCCACCACACAAAAAAGCATAGAAACTATGTGAGGTGACAGATATATTATTTAGCTTTTGCACTAATCATTTAATAGTGAAAACATATATCAAAACATCAAGTTGTATACTACAAATATATACTAATTCTTATTCATCAATTATATCTTAATAAAGCTGGGATGAAAAGAAAAAAAATGCAATTTAATGCCAACATTTCTATTGCCATTAAATCAAGATATAGTCAATCCTTTTAAATATTCCACTGCAAGAATTGTATTAATAATTATAAGATACATATATATAGGGTTATTTCATTTTTACAATAGGAAGTAGGGAAGAGAAAAATTAAGTCTATGAACAAATAAAATAAATTTTCAAAACTCTTAAATAAAAATTACTTAATCATCTCTTGTCAGCTAATTTAGTCTGAGAATAATAAGTAATAGATTATAGGTATTGAAAGTTAATGGTTTTTAACTATTTTAGTCTTCTTTTAAAATTATATAGCTAAGCGGAAAATATTTGAGAAACCAATTAATTGCTTTATTAATTTAAGGTAATCATTACATTCTTTTCATTCACAGAATTGCAATTCTTGTACAATTAGTATTCCATAATAATAGAAGCACTTTAAAAATTGAATCCTGATTTCATGGCAGTTCTTCATTAATTTCTTTATTTTCCTGAAGAAAAGTAACTGATTTCACACCTTTATTTTTCATTTTATCTAGTTAATTTTAAGGCCTTTTCATATAATTTGTCATACATAATCAATAATAATAATAGCATTATTTAAATTTATAATACTTTAAGAAATATGCTCAGTGCTTTACATTTAAGACTCTTAATAAGACCATAAAAGAAATAATATTATTTTCTCTACTTACCAATAAGGCTCAGTAAAATTAAGAAAACTAAATTAACCCAACTGATCAGTAGAAGTGTTTGACACTGTTGATGCTTTTTAGCACTATTTGGTTCAGTTTTATGTTTTGTTAATGTAATCTTGGGTCTGGTGATGTTTTTCTATATATTAAATAATAGAAAAGTAAAATCAAATATTTTAAATACTAATTATGATGCAATATGTGCTAAATAATTCTGTTTTAAATTAATTATGCCTTTAATAGAAATAGTATAATGCCAAGTAGTTCTCGTTTCATAAACATTCTTTAAAAAAATAAATTAATTCTCTCTCTCTCCCCCATTCCCCTCTCACACTCTCCCTCTCTCTCTCTCGAATGTGATGAGCAGCTTTAGAAAAAGAAAAAGAAATTAATGTTTTTATTTAAAAACATCTTTATTCATCATCTACTTTATTATAGATTCTAGCGTGTGTTTGAACATATGACAATGAAAAAGTATGTAAGAAATAACTTACTTGGAGTGAGTTTATATTCAGCTGAGTCTGAGTCTAGTGGAAAGTGATAGATAAACCAGTAATATATGGTAATAGATGGTACAAAAGAAAAGGCAAAGCAGATGGATGAAATAACTTGTGGTAAAGGTGCATACTTAAAACATGGAAGTTAGATGAGGCTTCACAGGTGAGTTGACATTTGAGCAGAGGCCTAAAGAAGGTAAGTGATGGATCCTTGTGGCCATCTAGAGTAAGATCTTTCCAGAATACTGCAGAAATCCTGAGGCAGGAGTGCACATGGCACACCTAAAAACATCTCATAAAGACAACGCTCCTGAATCAGAGTGAGTTAAGTTTGGAGAGGTCACGAATTTGTCAGGACAAACCTGTTGGCTTCCCTGAGATGGAGATGTGACCTGATTTGTTTTTAATAGAATTACTATGGAGATAACAATGTTGTGAAAAAGCTCTGTGAATGGAAATGGAAAAAAAAAAAAAAACACCAAAAACTTAAAAAGAAAAAAGTCGTAAGTTTGGGCTACAATGGTAAATTTAGGTGAAAAATTATGAGATGTGATACCATTATAGATAGAATACAGCAAAGAAGAGGAGGAAGTGTCAGCAAAGAAGACTAAGAAATTACATAAAAGGGAAACCTAAAAAGTGTTAATACTTGAAAATACAATGAAGACATAATTTTTGAAAGATTTATACGATCTGAAGAGAAACCAGAGTATGGGGTTTCTCTACCAACAAAGACATAATTTTTGAATAAGGAGAGGTTGCTGAAAGCTGGGTCTTTATTCCTGATGCCAATCCATTAACAAGGACACGGTTTTGAGAAAAGGAAAAAAAGAGGTTTATTGCTTTGCTAGCAAAGGAGAAACACAGGGGACTCCTGTCCCAAAGGCTATGATTTTGCCGGTCAGCAGGAACAGGGGGCTCTTAAAGAGATGATTCAAAGGCTGCATTTCACTTCTCCATAGAATTCACTTGTTAATTTGGGAGATAGTCATTTCTGAGATTTTCTGGTACCATTCCCAAAGTCTGGATTACTTCTTTCCTATGGTGGGTGTGTACTCAAGGAAAGATAAATTTGCCTAAAATGGGAAAGAAAGGTAATCTGTTTCCCCCTGAGATTAAGGAGGGAGGAGGAGGGAGAGAGGAAGAGAAAAAAACATGTCCATTTAAAAAATAAGTTGCAGTGGTAGAGCAGCAAGGGCTATATTCAAAGCATAAAGTGGACCATGGTTACAGATAGAGTAAGCAGCCTATCAAATACTGCTAATAGTTCAACCAAGGTGAACCTGAAGAACTGACTTGGACTTAATAATTGGACTGAATTGGATTTAATAATCTAGTCACTCATAGTACAGTTTCAGGGGTGTAGGAGATGTAAAAATAGAATGATTAAGAAAAGGTTTGAGTGTGAATGAGACTGCAGAATTTAAAAAAAATAGATCTTTTAAAAAATATTGTAATGGTTGCAGTAAATAAATCCTGACTTTCCATAGGATGAAACAGGGGATAAGTAGCTTAGGGAGTAGAGGGGGCACATTCTACAATCCTTGAGAGAGGAAGCAATATCCTTAAGCAGATAAAAGCAGCTGGTTATAGAATCATGTGGAATAAATTTATATAACAATACTAAAATATACTTATAAATAATAAAATACAGAAAGTCTCTTATCACTCACTGCCAATTTATTGTTTACTACAAATTTAACAGAGAAAATGTTCAGATTCATCATATTCTAAATTTCAGTAAATACAGCTTTTTTGTTTTCTTAATGAAAACATTAATTTAGAATTCCCTCCCAAAGCAAACTACTTTCATTAACTTCTGACTCAGCCTATTTTTAAGGTATATAAGGTTGTGTTATTGTGTAATTCATTTGTAAAAAGGGTCACTGTTTTTATCCTGATTAATAATGTCCTTAGTTTGCATTAACCACATTGACCTGAGAATGTAAATTTATACTTAGCTTTTATGCCTGACAAGATGTTAACACTAGCAAGGATTTATAAATTAATTAGCAACACATGTTAAAAGGCAATTAAGCCTCAAAATAATTTAAAGCAGAATCAAGTCAGAACATAATACAATTTAGTATATTGTTGAAATTTTTTGTGTAAAATCTTTCACTAAGTGAAACATTTTCTCTTTCTTTGGCTGATTATCTCCAATCATTTTATTTTTTCATCTTTTAAATTCCTTTTTGCTAAACAAATGAGAACTATATAACAAGTGATTTCATTTTCCCATTACATGTTAATATTCAGATTTCAATACACACAAATTTTTGTGGTAAAACTTCACATACTTCAATAGAGAAAATAAACAGGTATGTCATAAATAATTATTGTGTAAGTTATACTGACAATGTAAAAATAATAAGCTAGTGCCCTGTGTGAAGTTTTACGTGGGGCAGTTGAAATTAGTGCATATCCTAGAAAAGTGGAGCCACACAGATTCTCATCCCCAACTTGAAGGCAGATGATTTCTTGTAAATCATAAACTTCACACAGACCTTAAATAATGGAGCATTTCATAGAATTTGGGCTTTTGTCTTTTTTCTCATTCATAGTGGGCTATATAACTATTTTTATCATAAATAATTTTAAAAAAACTGTCTTTAATTTTTTTTTTATTATGAACAAAACAAGAAAACCTATGAAAAAATCATTCTATTAGGCTCCTAAAGGGCACAGATATCTATATATCTATATGTATATATTTATATTTTAATCTTTTCACATTGCCCTTTCTCACTACAATTGCCTACATAGAATTTGTCCATTGCCCTCTGTTCAGATTTATATACTCCAAGGTGTCTTCCTTTGGGATCATTTTGAGTTGACCTTACATGTTTACCTCTTGCTCATGGCATATTTTTACTTGGACTACTATATGGATGGGTTTTCTACTATGTGAAATCATGAGGTTTAACCCAGGCCACATGAAATGTTCAGTTTAATAGTTCTTTAGCAGTCAACATTGAGGTTAAATGTGAATTGTGTTGTTTCAAAAAGATGTTTCATATATCAATCAAAATTTGAAAATACATCGTTTATTTAGCTCCAACTTTTTCTGAAAACTTGCTAAGACTCTACATTGAAGAATGTTTTATTTTTTCATTTCCTTGCTCCAAGCTATGTATTCTGCCCTAAACATGATGAGCGAGCCACACACATTATCAGTACACTACAGTGGTTCACAGTATTCTGTTTCTCTAGAGTATACACTAAATTCTAAGATAAAAATGTATGAAAAGAAAAGCTTACCCACGGTCCTGCCTTTTTTCTTACTACCTACTGTTTTCATATTTTGCTTTAGAAAATTTCTAAAATTCTGTATCTTGCATGACAAACTCATGGAATGAACCACTTTTTTTTTTTTAAGAGAGAGAGTGAGAGAGAGAGGGAGAGAGAATTTTTTAATATTTATTTTTTAGTTATTGGCAGACACAACATCTTTGTTTTGTATGTGGTGCTGAGGATCGAACCCGGGCCGCATGCATGCCAGGTGAGCCTGCTACCGCTTGAGCCACATCCCCCAACCAAATGAACCACTTTTTAATCAGTTTGTATCTGTAACAAAGTTAGACACAAAGAATGACAAAGTTCCTAAGATAATTAGGGACCATTTTAAGACTAAGTATGTATATTGCTTTGCCTTATTTGCCTCATTTTTTCTTTTCTAGTCCTCTTTAATCATTATGTATTGAACCTAAAAAAAGAAAATATTAGCAAAGTTTGTTTCTCTTCTTCAGATTGATTAAAATATCTCTTTTTTAGTTTTTTTTTATTAGACCTAACTGAATATATTTACATGGCCATCAAGATTTCTAGGAAGTTTTCTGATTTCTCTGTAACTTTAAAAAAGGTAAAATATTCTGTATTAACATTTTTAACTTAAATGTCACCCAATCCCATGTTTATTCCCAGAACTCTTTTCTGTAGCTAGCAATTTCAGTGCAGACACTTTGAGAAGGGGGGTATTTCAAGTGGTATTAAATTCTACCCTTATTGAACTTTGAAACTTCCTAACATCTGTTCTTAGAGTCTCATGGAATCTGAGCTTCAGAATGTGAATCATATTCTGTCTTTGTATACATAGAAGACACAGGGATCTCAGTATTTACCACCTGTTGTAGTGCACAGCAATATTGCAAAGGTTTACTGGCAAACCCCTGGGGGTTTTTCCCTCCAGTATTATTCTTTGTGTTTATCTGTGCCGACCACCTGGTACACTTCTGCATTCACAAAAAGCAAGGGTGGGACCATCTTCAAAATGAGTCTCCTTGTTCCCTGAGAGACGAATGAAATAATGTCCTCTCACAGATGGTCTGCAGTGTAAACCTTAGTTGAATATCTAATCATGACAAGTAGTCAACCATTAACCGAAAGTTGCTAGAATCAACTTAAATTGTGACACAAACTTATGCTTCAAAAGTATGGAGCAAAAAAAGATTATTTCAAGATGACAACACCTTTGGCAACTACCTTCTATATAAGATGTGTTTGATGATTGCATTTCATTTTTCTGCAACATGTCTAAACAGCTCAAATGTGTGAATGCAATTGAGAAATACCCCCTTTATGATATAAACACATTGGTTTTCACAATTGTACTTTTAAAGCTCTTTATTACAAGATTTGAGCTTTAGATAAATGTTTATTCTAAGATGAATATTTTAACTTTTTAATTTAATTTTAAACAATGAATTTTTTAAAGGATTGTATTTTTTAAAAAAAGACAAATTAGTAGCCACAAATTCAAGAGTATGTGTTTGATTTGAGTCTGAAGGATTTTGTTTACTTTAGTTTTATTAATGATATAATATGATGATGATACAAATGATGATATAATGATATGATCCATCAGCTGTGTCCTAATAATTATAAACATCACTTCAGTTTTATGAGAACACCTTATTATCTTCATTGTTACTGGATATTACTGGAAATATTCTGGAGATATTTTTAACTACCATTTCTTTCAAAGGACTACCCTACTTATGACCATATTCTATTACCCACCCTCGACCAGATCCTTACACATTTTTGTGTGTGTGTGTGTGTGTGTTAAAGGGGTAAGAGTCTAAAACATTTGCTAACACCTATATTAATTATTTTTCTTGAAGTTATTTACATGTAAATACTTCTAAAATGTGGATTTTTTTTTTACTCCATTTAACCTTTCTGCAAGGTCAGAAAAATAAGCTATGTAACTTTTCTCTGTAATATTCTTTTCACATGATTGTAATTATATATGTTGCTGATTTTTGCTGTTAACTCAGACATAGGTAAAATGTGATTTAAGTTTAAATTAGTTGGAGAGTTTATCTGAGTCTTCATTTATCATAAGAAAATTGGTCTCTTAAAAAAAATTCACCACGTTCAAGGCCTGCTGGGAACTTGTGTGATCTCTATGGACTAATGTCAGAATATGCACATACTGTTATCATTGCTTGAGTTTCTATCTCCATAAATTTTACTAACATCTAGTCCCTGGAATGCTCCATTTTCTCAAAAAGAAAGCTTCAGTTCTGCACAAAAGGTTTTTGTTTTGTTTTCTTTTTCTGTGAAGTGCATTTTGATTATAAGCACCAGTTGGTTTTTCCTGACTAGAATCCTTACTTCATTATTTTTGCAAAAAAAGTCCTAATATTCCTTTGCCTTTTGCTATTTTCAGTTCATTGATTTCAAAACTTCACCCTCTACTTCTGAGTTTGGCTTACTACCTAGGTAATTTGTTTCCTGGCACCTTTAACTAGTTAATATGACATAAAGGTGAATTGAGCCAAACAAAATTAGAGATAATCCTAAGAATTTAGTAGGAAATTCCTTATAGATATTCTCTTTGGGGAAAGTTGGTGTATGGATGGAGGGGGTATAGGAAGTGAGAGCTTGTGGTCATCATATTGGCGGGCATTACTGGGAAAGTTAAGCTGACAATTAAGCCAACAAGGACTGTTTACTTCGTCAGCACATATACTAAACTTTTAGAGAAACCCCACCATTTCTTTTTTGAATTATCAGTTTCTTGGGCTACCGATTATTTGAGCCAGTATCTTCATTATATTTTATGAACTAAATTGGCATTGAATTTATGCACAAAACAGAGGAATGTCTTTTTTTTTCTATGTTAACATTCATCAATATGAACTCAGTTCCCACCTTACCCTACTCACTCCCGTAGGACTTCTGTGAAAGAAGAATATTGACAAAGAGATCATAGAGAATTAAATTTTGCCTAACTTCGCATTTTTCTGCCATCTAAAATCAGCACTTAATTTTAAACATCTTAATGTTTATGATACTCAGTCTTGACAAACAAATAGAAAGGACGGATCATTGAACTCAGTAACTTCAAAGACAGAAAATGATCAAGAATGCCAATATCATCAAACACTGCTATTAAAATCACAGGCTCAGGCAGCAGTTCATGAACTGCATGGATGCTTCCACATTTACACTTGAATCTCAGTTAATTTAAATAAGATTTCTGGTAGCTGTTTCTGATGTTCTCATTATCCAAAGTGTTAACACATTAGATGAGGTACCTGGTGATGTGTGCGGGAGATGTTCCTTACATCAGTGAGGTTCTTGGTAGGAAAAAAAAAATACACACACACACACACACACACACACACACACACGTAATGGATAGAACTTTAAAGAACAAGTATTGCAAACTAACAGAGAAATGTTGTCAGTTAACTACTTTGGTAATTTTTGAATTATTTTGAGAAAACAGATCAAAGTACTCTTCCACTGTTAAACTGTATATTAGTGCTTCCTTCTTCACAAGGTACCATTGAGTTTTACAACTATTTGATGAGCAGGTGCTCATTAAAACTTCTGAAAATAAATCTAGGAAAAAATTGAATAATTGACCACTTTTTAAAAATAGAAATTATGCTTTGAGAACCAAGTGTTTGTTTGTCTTACTATCTGCTAAGTTCATTGTAAATTGACTTATCTTCCTTACCCCATGTATGTGAGTAGGTCATGCAATGAAAAGCAGGGCTTAGGTGAAAGTGTTCATTTATTCCTATAACTCAAGACTACTTTGCTTGACGTTTAGCAGTTAAAGGATTATTCTGGGATAAAACTGTACAGAGGCACCAATAAATTCCACAAATTCAACACCTACCCACCCCACCCCACCCCCCAAAATGAAATAAATACAAGGCAGGTAAGAAAGCCTAAGCATAAATTTATTACTTATAGAAACCTTTAGGATTTCCCAAAAAGTTGGGGAAGATTTTATCTCTTTGAATATTTGCATTATTTGCTTAAAAATGAATGTACATCTCTTTAGATAGGATAATGTTCACTTATTCATTCATGGAGAGAAAAAAAATTGCACTGCTACCATGTATAATGGTGCACACCTGTAATCCTAGTGACTCAGGAGGCTGAGTCAGGAAGATTGCAAATGAAAGACCAGACTCAACAACTTTCTGAGACCCTGTCTCAAAATAAAAAGGGCTGGGGATGTGTCTCAGTGGTAAAGAGCCCTTGGTTTAAATCCCCAGTAAAACACAAGTAGTATCTAATTCTGCTCCCAGGAATATAAATATATCCTTAATTTTTTTTTTAATTCAGATGAGGTGTTATATATATTTAACAAGTCAAACTGTATTGCTATACAAGAATGGAGAAAACAGATGATTAAAAATAATTATTTTAATGGAAATCTCATTATGATTTTATATTTTATGAAATAATGGATTTTTATTCTTTAATATATCATTTTTTTCTGAAACTAATGCATATTTCTTTTTATAAAATTGTCTATTCATACTCTGAGAATTATGTTCTGCTTTCTTGTTGAGTTCACAGCAAATATAGAAAACTCACATTTTGCAACCTGAACAAAGGAAAATTTAGGTGTTCTAGCGGAATTGCACATTTCTAAAAATGATTTTTTTGAGTACATCTAATATTCTTTATTTGTAAAGAAAATAATGCAACACCTTTTAAATGTCTATTTGACATCATATTGATTTTATCAAGTGACATTTGTTCTTATATAAGGATTTTGGTCACAATAAAATAGGTTTAGAGAGAGGGAAGACATGGACAGAGACAGAAGTAAAATGATAGTGATAGGCACAGAAAGAAATGACTACAGGCCCATGCTGTGGAGATAAGAGAAGAGGAGAATCAGTGGGAGACCAGAATATGAGAGGGCAGAGAAAGCCAGACCTAGAGGAGGCTGGGATGAAAGATATACACGCCCAAGTCAGGAACCTTGGAAGGATAAAATCATACAGAGAAATAGTGGAACCAGGAAAGCCTTTGCTGAAGAGAAGCTTTAAAGAATATAATCTAAGATTTTCCAGATTAAAAAAAAAAGCATATCAAATATATTTCTTAATCAAAAAGAGACTGTTCAAAGGACAAGCCAAAAGTTCAATTGGTTAGGTTTTTATTTGGATTTCCTTTTAAGGATCCAAGCTTTAAATCATCCAAGCTTCTTTAAAATCAGAATCAATTGAATATTCTCATTGAGAATTCTGCCTCCTTCCCATACCCAAGAAGAGCACTAACAATTACAGGGTGAAAAAGAAAAATTTGTTATATAAGGAAATGCTCAAAATTGAGTGATTTGGTATATTCAAACAATATACCAAACAATTGAGGAACTATTAATTAACTTTTAGATGCTATGTAGTATAAAATGTTCAGGTTAGAAAATTTCAGATAACTCCATTATATCAAAACATATCCATGTTTTTTTTTTAATGTACATCCTTATTAACATTCTACTAAACCAGCATTTGGTAATGCTCCTTTGGCTGTGAAAGAAAACAAACCCAAATAAACTTAAGCAATGAAAAATACTAAGTGGAGAACTTCAGGTGTTATTAGATCCAGGTCCAAATAGAATCCCGAGGACTGTTTCTTTTTGCTTTTATTCTGTCAGGATTCATCATACAGCTATGTATTAAGGCTACTGACAACCCAATATTCAAACTCTTAGGACCACAATTAAGAAGAAAATGAGTCCTTCACTTGCTCATAAATAAAACTTCCAAGAATAATCCAACAAGCCTCCTTGGGTCTCCCAGTGGTCGTTGTGACTACAGAAATAGGGCATGAAATGAAGTGGTTTCCCGAAGGAAAATCAAATTTGTAAAAGGAGGTCCTAGACAGGCAAGAAACAACAGATTTGTCATGAATACTTACTTGCACATATGTGGGGGAAAAATGCGTTGTTTGATGTCCTGATCTGAGTTAAATCTAGACTTCTTTAAAAAAGTATGTAAAGTCTCTGTCACACACACACACACACACACTCACACACACACACACCAATGAAGCTCTGTGTAAGCCCATTACTATTCAACCAAATTCATTAAATTGTGGGGGATTTTGTTTCTTTTTTTAAATTTTTGTATTGGGGGTTAAATCCAGGGGTGTTTTACCACAAAGTACATCCTCAGTACTTCTTATTTTTATTTCTAAATAGGGTCTTTTTTAATTTACTGCAGATGTTGCTAAACAGCTGAGGCTGAAGTTGGTCTTGAAATCCTCCTGCTTAGGCTTCCTGAGTCCGTGAATATACGGAAGTGCACCCTGCCCCACCAAATTGTTTTTCCTGAGATTGAGCAAAAACATCTGACACATTAGTGTGCACATTTTTCCTTAGAAGCCATGTCTATTTGGGCACGGCTAGGTCTCTTTTGATGGCAGAAAAGTCAAATTGGAGCAGAAAGCCAAGCAAACATGGGGTCAAGCACTGAAGTTGGAACTTTTCTTTATATTTACACATTCAAAAAACCAAATGACTGCTGCTCCTTTATATACACAATAATATGTAAGAATGGGTCAAATAGGTAAGAATATTCCTTTGGTTCTTGAACTCATAAAATTACAAAATAGATAAAGCAAAAGTAACATTTGTTTAGCGTCCTTTATGTCGTAGGCACTGTGCTAAGTAAACACATTTTAAGAATTTATTGTTATGACTATTTTTCATAATAATCCAAAGAGAAGAGTACTACATTATTCTGATGAGCCAACAGATATTTTAGCACATTTTTATTAATTGTTTTGCAGTAGATTGTATAACTAATAAAGTTGATTAAAAATAAAAACTACAGGGAAAAGCTGGTTCTCTGACGTGATTCTGCAATCTGCATTTGGGGTAAAATTGGGAGGGAGTTCATAAACCACTTCAATCTAATGTATGAAACATGATATGTCAAGAGCTTTGTAATGTTGTGAACAACCAATAAAAAAATAAATAAATAAAAGTAAAAAAATTAAAAAAATAAAAAATAAAAACTACATAGTTGGATTTTTTTTGTCTGGGCATATTAAGATTAACCCATAATCCATACCTGAGTTTAGAATGGTTGCATTAAATCCTATAGTATCTCACTTTATTTGATCATAAGACTATGCATCTTTCTTTTCTCTATTTTTTTCATTCAAATATCTTTTCCTAAAATATGTTTAAGATTTAAAAAAAATTATTCTCTTGTGAGTATGCATTGCAGTAAAGCATAAATATGATATTAGAACTAAAGCCTTGAACATTTTCAAAATTGAAGAACTTTAGCTACATTCTGAAATGGAGTAAATTTTTTTCATTATTTTTTTGTATATATTGATTTCCTTCCCTGGAAAAAAATCTGTATGATATTAAACCATAAATTTAAGAAAAAAATATTAATTTTTACTGTATCCTATTTGGTACCCCATAAGAAAATTAAATTAACATTAGCATTACCATTACTTTCAAGTTGCATTGTACATAAAGAGAAACACTAAGCATAAACAAACATAAAAATATACATAAAGTATTTAAAAATTATAGCTTGAATCTTGAAAAAACATATGTATATGAGTTATTTTTGTAATGTTTTCCTTGTGTTTCTGTTTCTTTCTCTCACTTTTTTTTTTCTTCTTTTACTTTGCATAGTGCTAGGGATTAAACTCAGGGGTACTTTACCACTGAACTATATTACTGGCTCTGTTTATATTTTATTTTGAGGCATTGCATCTCTAAATTGTCTAGCTGGACTCAAATTTGCAATACTCCTGCTTCAGTCTCCCAACTTGCTGGGATTACAGGTGCGTACCACCCCACCCTTCTCCTGGTATATTTATAATATTGCAATTATCTCATGAACAACAACCCAGTGTAATTGGTTATTTTATCAGTCTTTTTATTTCTTCATTTTAAATAATTCATGTTGAAAAAAGCATATATGGAATACTGTCTTTGCATGGAAATCTAAGCTAATAATATCTGCTAAATATGTCTTAATAAATATGATAAAACGATAATACCTACTTTAGCACTAAGATTTATTATCAGAAATTTTGCTAGTGAAAATATATCTATTACAAAGTAAAAATTAATACAAAATTTTCCTTAATTAAAATAATTAGATGTATATTGGCATATTAATAGTGTATATTGATTTTAGTTTACCAAGCTTAACAAAAACTTTATTTTGATATGTATTTCAAGTTATGTTTAATTTGAAGTGATAGTGTATATTTTAAATATAATTTCAATCTATGGCAAAGGTAATCTTTATTTGCCAAGCAAAATCTACCAAAATATCAGTAATTCATTCTTGGCTCATGCTTGTTGATTGCATTATCTACATCCTTTAGAGTTTTACTTTTAAACAGAGTTTTATATAGTGGTAGCAATATTATGGTGGTTTTAATATAAAGAAACTAATAGAATGATTCTAATCCAAAAATAGTTTGATTGCTAAATTTTCTCAAACTATTAGGCAGGAAGTTATTCAACCTGCTACTTTCCTTGGCAGTAAGATCCTGGTAATAAACTACAGGAACAATCCAAATTTAGGGAAGTGAGCCAGAACTCTATAGAACCAAGATCACCTTCCTGTGCTTAGGAACTTGCCATCAAGGGAAACCACTCTAGCCTGTTTTAGTCTGAAATATATGGGAATTGTCTTTTCTAAATTTCACAGAATTTTAAAATATATAATGGTATTTCATTCTTATAAATATAGTGAAAAGGAAAGGCAAATGTTCTTATATTGCAATTTAAAAAAAGAAAAAAGAAGAGCAAGAAATTATATAACTGGATAGAATCATAGGATGAGAATGTAATTCAAATAGTTTCTTGTTTTAATCCATGTCTATGTATTAATACTCCATCCCAACCAACATTCTATGGTGATAGATACATCTACATAATGCATACCCTATAAGTTAAACTGCATTTATAGAAAATTCATGTGTGAAACACTTTACTTCTTTGTATCTCTACTATGTGAAAAATAGTAAGCAGTCAGTACATACTGTTGAATTTAAAAATGAATCTTTTACATAAAATTATGTTTTCAAATGTTTAGATCATAGGTTTTCAAAGATTCTTTTTTTTCTTTTTTTTATTGGTTGTTCAAAACATTACAAAGCTCATGACATATCATCTTCCATACATTTGATTCAAGTGGGTTATGAGCTCCCCTTTTTTACCCCAAATACAAGTTGCAGAATCACATCGGTTACACATCCACATTTTTACTTAATACCATATTAATGACTGTTGTATTCTGCTACCTTTCCTATCCCCTACTATCCCCCCTCCCCTCCCCTCTCATTTTCCCTCTCTATCCCATCTGCTGTTGTTTAATTCTCTCCCTTTTTTATTTCCCCTTTCCCCTCACAAACTCTTATATGTAATTTTGTGTAACAATGAGGGTCTCCTTCCATTTCCATACATTTTCCCTTCTCTTTCCCTTTCTCCCACCCCACTCGTCTCTGTTTAATATTAATCTTTTCCTCATGATCTTCTTCCCTGTTCTGATCTTAGTTGCTCTCTTTATATCAAAGAAGACATTTGGCATTTGTTTTTTAAGGATTGGCTAGCTTCACTTAGCATTATCTGCTCTAATGCCATCCATTTCCCTGCAAAATCCATGGTTTTGTCATTTTTTAGTGCTACGTAATACTCCATTGTGTATAAATGCCACAGTTTTTTAACCCATTCATCTATTGAAGGGCATCTAGGTTGATTCCACAGTCTAGCTATTGTGAATTGTGCTGCTATGATAATTGATGTGGCAGTATCCCTGTAGTATGCTCTTTTAAGGTCCTCAGGGAATAGACTGAGAAGGGCGATAGCTGGGTCAAATGGTGGTTCCATTCCCAGCTTTCCTAGGAATCTCCATACTGCTTTCCATATTGGCCACACCAATTTGCAGTCCCACCAGCAATGTACAAGTGTACCCTTTTCCCCACATCCTCGCCAGCACTTATTGTTGTTTGACTTCATAATGGCTGCCAATCTTACTGGAGTGAGATGGTATCTTAGGGTGGTTTTGATTTGCATTTCTCTGACTGCTAGAGATGGTGAGAATTTTTTCATGTACTTGTTGATTGATTGTATGTCCTCCTCTGAGAAGTGTCTGTTCAGGTCCTTGGCCCATTTGTTGATTGGGTTATTTGTTATTGTTTAATTTTTTGAGTTCTTTGTATATTCTGGATATTAGGGCTCTATCTGAAGTGTGAGGAGTAAAAATTTGTTCCCAGGATGTAGGTTCCCTGTTTACCTCTCTTATTGTTTCTCTTGCTGAGAAAAAACTTTTTAGTTTAAGTAAGTCCCATTTGTTTATTCTTGTATATAACTCTTGGGCTATGGGCGTCCTATTAAGGAATTTGGAGCCCGACCCCACAATATGTAGATCGGAGCCAACTTTTCCTTCTATCAGGTGCAGAGTCTCTGATTTCATATCTAGCTCCTTGATCCATTTTGAATTGACTTTTGTGCATGGCGAGAGAAAGGGGTTCAGCTTCATTTTGTTGCATATGGATTTCCAGTTTTCCCAACACCATTTGTTGAAGATGCTATCCTTCCTCCACTGCATGCTTTTAGCCCCTTTATCAAATATAAGATAGTTGTAGCTTTGTGGATTAGTCTCTGTGTCCTCTATTCTATACCATTTGTCTACCCGCCTGTTTTGGTACCAGTACCATGCTGTTTTTGTCACTATTGCTCTGTAATATAGTTTGAAATCTGGTATCGCTATACCGCCTGATTCACACTTCCTGCTTAGAATTGCTTTTGCTATTCTGGGTCTTTTGTTTTTCCATATGAATTTCATGATAGCTTTATCCATTTCTACAAGAAATGCCATTATGGTTTTGATTGGCATTGCGTTGAAGCTGTAGAGAACTTTGGGTAATATTGCCATTTTGATGATGTTGGTTCTGCCTATCCATGAACAGGGTACATTTTTCCATCTTCTAAGATCTTCTTCTATCTCTATCTTTAGGGTTCTGTAGTTTTCATTGTATAAATCTTTCACCTCTTTTGTTAGGTTGATTCCCAAGTATTTTTTTTTTTTTTGAGGATATTGTGAATGGGGTGGTTTTCCTCATTTCCATTTCAGAAATTTTGTTGCTGATATACAGGAATGCCTTTGATTTATGCGTGTTGATTTTATATCCTGCCACTTTGCTGAATTCATATAGTTCTAGTAGTTTCTTTGTAGACCCTTTTGGGTCTTCTAGGTATAGGATCATATCGTCTGCAAATAGTGATATTTTAAGTTCTTCTTTTCCTATTTTTATGCCTTTAATTTCTTTTGTCTGTCTAATTGCTCTGGCTAGTATTTCAAGGACTAAATTAAATAGAAGTGGTGAGAGAGGGCATCCCTGTCTTGTTCCAGATTTTAGCGGGAATGCCTTCAGTTTTTCTCCATTTGGAATGATGCTAGCCTGAGGCTTAGCATATATAGCTTTTACAATGTTGAGGTAAGTTCCTGTTATCCCCAGTTTTTCTAGTGTTTTGAACATAAAAGGATGCTGTACTTTGTCGAATGTTTTTCTGCATCTATCGAGATGATCATATGGTTCTTATCTTTAAGTCTATTGATGTGGTGAATAACATTTATTGATTTATGTATATTGAACCAACCTTGCATCCCAGGGATGAATCCTACTTGATCATGGTGCACAATTTTTTTGATATGCTTTTATATTCAATTCGCCAGGATTTTATTGAGGATTTTTGCATCTATGTTCATTAGAGATATTGGTCTGTAGTTTTCTTTCTTTGAAGTATCTTTGTCTGGTTTTGGGATCAGGGTGATGTTGGCCTCATAGAATGAATTTGGAAGAGCTCCTTCTTTTTCTATTTCTTGAAATAGCTTGAAAAGTATTGGTATTAATTATTCTTTGAAGGTTTTGTGAAACTCTGCTATATACCCATCCAGTCCAGGGCTTTTCTTGGTTGGTAGTCTTTTAATGGCTTCTTCTATTTCTTCCTTTGTTATTGGTCTGTTTAAATTGTGTGTGTCTTCCTGACTCAATCTGGGCAGCTCATATGACTTAAGAAATTTATCGATGTCTTCACTGTCTTCTATTTTATTAGAATATAGGGTTTCAAAATACTTTCTAATTATCTTCTGTATTTCTGTAGTGTCTGTTGTGATATTGCCTTTTTCATCCCGTATGTTAGTAATTTGAGTTCTCTCTCTTCTTCTCTTCGTTAGCATGGCTAAGGGTCTGTCTATCTTATTTATTCTTTCAAAGAACCAACTTTTAGTTTTATCAATTTTTTCAATGGTTTTTTTTTTTTTGTTTCGATTTCATTGATTTCCGCTCTGATTTTAATTATTTCTTGTCTTCTGCTGTATTTGCTGTTGTTTTGCTCTTCCTTTTCTAGGGTTTTGAGATGTATTGTGAGTTCGTTTATTTGTTGGTTTTTTCTTTTTTTGAGGAATGAACTCCAGGAAATGAATTTCCCTCTTAGAACTGCTTTCATTTTGTCCCATAGATTCCGGTATGTTGTGTCTGAATTGTCGTTTATCTCTAAGAATTTTTTGATTTCCTCCTTTATGTCTTCTGTAACCCATTGATCATTCAATAACATATTGTTTATTTTCCATGTGATGATGGATTTTTCCTTCCTTCTTTTATCATTGATTTCCAGTTTCATTCCATTATGATCAGATATGGTGCATGGTATTATCTCCACACCTTTATATTTAGTAAGAGTTGCCCTATGGCATAATATGTGATCTATCTTTGAGTAAGATCCATGTGCTGCTGAGAAGAACGTGTATCCACTTGATGATGGTTGATATATTCTATATATGTCGGTTAAGTCTAGGTTATTGATTGTGTCATTGAGTTCTATAGTTTCTTTATTCAGCTTTTGTCTGGAGGATCTGTCTAATGGTGAGAGTCGTGTGTTGAAGTCACCCATAATTATTGTGTTGTGGTCAATTTGACTCTTGAACTTGAGGAGAGTTTGTTTTATGAACGTTGCTGCACCATTATTTGGTGCATATAAATTGATAATTGTTATGTCTTGTTGGTGGATAGTTCCTTTTAACAGGATATAGTGTCCTTCTTTATCCCTTTTGATTAACTTAGGTTTGAAGTTGATTTTATTCGACATGAGTATGGCCACTCCTGCTTGCTTCCGAGGGCCATGTGAGTGGTATGATTTTTCCCAACCTTTCACCTTCAGCCTGTGTATGTCTTTTCCTATCATGAGTCTCCTGAAGGCAGCATATTGTTGGGTTTGTTTTTTTGATCCAGGTTACTAGCCTGTGTCTCTTGATTGGTGAGTTTAGTCCATTAACATTTAAGGTTACAATTGAAATATGATTTGTACTTCCAGTCATGCTTCTTTATTTATTTATTTTAGTTTGGCTAGTTTTTACTTTTTGGTTTTTTTCCTCCCCCTTTACTGAGATACCTCCCGCTGTTGGTTTTGGGCACTATTTTTCCATTCCTCTTCTTGTAGAATTTTGCCCAAAATGCTTTGCAGTGCTGGTTTTCTGGCTGCGAATTCTTTTAGCTTTTAAAAGAAAGATTTTAATTTCATTGTCAAATCTGAAGCTGAATTTTGCTGGATACAGTATTCTTGGTTGGAGACTATTATTTTTCAGCGTTTGAAATACATTGTTTCTCGCTTTCAAAGTCTGTGATAAAAAATCAGCCGTTAACCTAATTGGTTTACCCCTGAATGTAATCTGCCTCTTTTCCCTCGTAGCTTTTAATATTCTCTCCTTGTTCTGTATGTTGGCTATCTTCATAATTATATGTCTTGGAGTTGGTCTATTACAGTTTTGGATGTTTGGGGTCCTGTAGGCTTCCAGGATTTGGCAATCCATTCCATCTTTCATCTCTGGGAAGTTTTCTAGGATTATTTCATTTAATAAGTTGCGCATTCCTTTGGTTTGAACCTCTGTGCCTTCTTCTATCCCAATGACTCTCAAATTTGGGTTTTTGACGAGATCCCATAACTTGGATAGATTGCTCATGAGATTTAAGCATCTTTTCAGTGTTGACTATACTCTTTTCAAGTTGATAAACTTTGTCTTCATTATCTGATGTTCGGACTTCTACTTGATCTAGTCTTTTTATAATATTCTCGTTAGCGTTTTTAATCTGGTTTATGGTTTCTTGCATTTCTAAAATTACTGTTTGTTTTTTTTAAGATCTCTATCTCCTGGTAAAGCTCATTCTTTGCAGTTTGAATTTGTTTCTTTAGTTCGTTTTCAAAATATACTTTTAATTCTTGGATTTGCTGTCTCATGTCTTCTCTAAAATTCTGTTCCATCTGAGTTAGGTATGCCTTGATTTCTTTCCCTGTCCATGTTTCTGATGCTTCTATGTCCTCCTGTAGATTTAAGTTGTCCTGCATTATCTGTAATCCTTTTTTCCCTTGTTTTTTCATGTTGTTCACGTTACTTTCCAGCTCTGTTTGACTGCTTTGTAATTGCTTTCTCCTATACATTTGTTTTGGCTTTGTTTATCTCTGTTGTCTCTCCTTTGTGGTGGGAGATTATGCCTATAGATGTTGGGCTTTATTGTACTTTAGAGCTGATTCATTCAATTTATAAAGGGCGTCCGGATTTTGTATGCATATATTGGTTTGTTTTTTTTGTTCTTAGGACTTTAGGTTAGGTGCTATGCAGGTATAAGGGTTAGTATGTCTTGGCTACTTTAGAAGATTGCTCTACTGAAGGGGGATACTAACCGTCGATTGGATCATGGTGTTGGTAGAAGCTAGGTATTTAGGAGCACTATAGACGGCCTCGAAACATTCACCTATTTGCATTTAGACAGTTACACGAAATGGAGGACGTAATGCTTGGGATGAAAGTTGGGGGGAAGGGGAAGGAAGGTGCTCTTGAAAAGAAAGAAGGAGAGGGAGATAAATAGCATAGAGGAGAATGGAAAGAACAATAAAACTTGGAAGGGGAGAGAGAGAGAGGGAAAAGGGAGAGAAAAAAATAAAATGAAACAAGAAATAAAATTAGGTCTTAGAGATCCATTTTCTTCTCTTCCTATAGGCAAAGCTGTGCCCTCCGGGCTGAGTTTTGCCCTCAATGTGTCAACAGCAATCCCTGTAAGGTGGCTCCTGGGAGTCTCTCAATCCTGTTTGTCCAGAGCCGTTTCTCTTCTACGGCCCCTCCTCCCCTTCCTCCTGCCAGCCAGCCAGGTCCTGCTCACCGGAGGCAGTTCCCCAAGGATTTGGTTACACTTTCAGCCCCACCGAGTGCTCTGTTTCCCTAACGACTGAGCACTCTGTCATTCATCTAAGCCCCAGTGCTGTGGAGCTGTGGTCTGGGAGTCAATTGTTTAATTTTTCCGGACCCCTTTGGTGGGCACACCTTCAGAATCTGGCGGCTAAGACCATTGGTGTCGCAGCTGGTGGTAATGGGAGTTGGGGGTCGAGGATCCCCTCTGCTTCCCTCAGCCCCTACAATCACGACCACTCCACTGACAGTAGGAGGAGTTGGGGGTCTGGAGTGTCCTCTGTTTCCCTCCGCCCCTACCGTCACGCCCTCTCAGTTGGCTGTTGGGGGATTTGGGGGTGGGGAGTCTTCTCTACTTCCCTCTGTCCCTACAGTCACGCTCACGTCTCTTGCAGTAGGGGGAGTTGGGGGTCGAGAGTCCTTTGGCCCTTACGGTCACTCCCACGGAGAGATTTTGAAGTTTCCCGGTTGTTTGTATCTGGTGTGGGTGGGAGTCACACACCTGGTAAAGTAGATTCCACTGGGAAGGAATCTCTTTGGCCGAACTTTGGTGACTTCCCCTCTCTGCTATGGCGGGCCCCTGGCTCCTTGCCGGAGTGTCTGAAGGGAGGGGTGGAACTGGCTTGTCTCTGGTCTGACACAATCTCTGGTTTTAGTTCCCAGTTCGCTATTTCTTAAAGGCTTGGTTAGATTCCCTTCATGTCGTCTGGAGGGGGGCTGGGAGCCGTTTGCCGGGTGGGCGGGGCCGTTAGCAGAGCCAGGAGGGCACGGGCCATCTGCTGGGCCAGACGGGGACACCTCTCTCTGCGCCAGGCCGCAGGGGGGCCGCTTGTAGAGCCGGGCAGCTGCGGCCGTGTGGCTAAGCGCTGGGTGGGCGGGGTGGCCGTTCAAAGAGTGGGCGGGGCCGCCAGAAGAGCCGGGAAGGTGGGGGCCGTCTGCCGGCCGGGCGGGGACCCTTCTTGCCAAGCCTGGCCGCCGGGGGCTGCCTTCAGAGCCGGGCAGCTGTGGCCGCGTGGCCAAGAGCCGGGCGGGCGGGGTGGCCATTTGCAGAGCGAGAGCAGGGCCCCCAGGAGAGCTGGGATGGCGGGGGCCGTCTGCCGGGTCGGGCGGGGACACTTTTCGCCGCGCCGCTTCTGGCCGGTGGCCGCGGGATTGGACCTCTGCGCCCGCATGGCCGGTGAAGATTCACTTGTCTGGGACAAACTTTCACTTCTAATAAACTTACTAATTCCCAGCAGGTCTCCTTTTAACAGGATTTTGCTAGAAGTTCCTCAGTAGGTAGAATGTAGCTGTTTTAATGGGTCTTTCTGATCTCGTTAATGTGGAGATATTGAAATCGCTGCTTCCTCGCCGGCCGCCATGTTGGATCCCCCAAAGATTCTTCTTAGTCCATGTAAATAACTCTGTTGTTAATTATTTGGGCCAAAATGGTAGTTTATTTCTATATAAATCACTATTTTAGGGATTGGTCTACACATTATCTCTGACATACTTCAACTGCATATGGCACTGATTACCAGGGAAAATAACTGGGAGAATTTGAATGAGTGTGAATCCCTCAGGCCTGCTGATAAACCAATAAGATACAAGTGCTTTCCTGTCAGTTGACTACATAATGATTTTATTGCTTACAAATTCTAAAGATATAATTCGCATCTAGTTTTATAGGAACATAGAAAATATCAAAAAATGTAATAGAGTTATCCAGTAGGAAGTATTCATTGAGGGATTTATAGACTCCATAAAGACTATAAAGCAAAAGGTATTTGTATGACACATAGGAAAGACTGTTTTATTCTTTTAGGTGTTTAAAATGACATTAACTTTAGACAACTTCTGCAACAATTTTTAGTGTTTATATATATTTCTGGAAATACAAATGTAGCTTGCAAAGAAAATTAAAAGAATTATAAATTTTTAATATCCATTTCTCTGAATAAAATATTTTGAATAATACGTTCACAATGAAAAATGCCCTCTCAAGGCATTTTTTATTAATTATAATCAATTTTGAAAAAAAATTATTCCTGAGAGTTTTTCTATTGTATTAACTAGAAATATTTCATATCTTTCTTATAATTTTGGAAATATTTTTAGGCAAAAGAGTTTTATAACTAAATATTATTACTTATTTTTTTGGGGGGGAATTGAAGTCAAGGACACTCAACTCCTGATCCACACCCCAGACCCATTTGGTTTTTATTTAGAGACAGGGTCTCATTGAGTTGCTTAGCACCTCACTTTTGCTGAGGCTGGCTTTGAACTCACAATCCTCCTGTCTCAGTTTACCCTCCCTTGCCCCACCACCAGCCACTTGGATTACAGGTGTGTGCCATCCTGCCCAGCCAATATTATTACTCTTTAAACATTTCTGGAAATATGATGGGAGGTGGTAACAACTTGTATCATTCTTAAGGTTTCCTTCTTGTTTGAGAGAGCATCTTTCACAGTTTAGAGGGGATAAAGAAACATAAAATATGAAAAGTGTACTCTCCTGATGTAATAGAGAAAATTCTAGAAAGGAATTTATGAGAAGTGCTTTTGGGTGTAAATTTTGAAATTTTTAAAACAGTAAATTGGCTAAATGTTTAGTGTCTCCTTATCTAAATTTTCTCTAACACAGAGTGTTGAACTAGACTGTTCTTTCTAGGTGCAATATATTATGTTGCCAATTTCAAAACTCCTTGTTTGTGATGCATACTCTTGAGTATTTGAAAATATTAGAATATTATTGTCAGTTATATGTTTAGCAGGAACCATCTGTTTGTGCATATTTTATAAGCAATTTTAAAAGCACACCTGTTTGAGCTTCAGCAAGATACAATGGAACAATCATGGACTTAGAATTATACAAACTTAATTATAAATTCCTGGCCAGGCAAATTTTTAACCACACTGATTCTCAGTTTTAATTCCTCAGCATAGTAGGGATAATAGTAATCTATCAAACACATATGTAAAATATTTAATATTAGTATCAATATTCTTGTTTAAGAAAGTATATAATATACTATGTAATAGAGATTGTGTTTATTTAAATGTTATCAGTTTGCTATTTATTTTCAATTTGTTTTTAACTCATGTCTGATTAATATAAAGATGCAAATTATCTATCACTGTTGCCAATGCATTGTGGAACTGCTCTAAATAAATATAAATAATATATAATCACCAGTAAAAAAAATCAATAAATTTCTAAACTTTAACATTGGTAATTATGTTTGAGTTAGGAAGAAAGTTTTGAATTTAATTCTGTGATATTGTTCTTGGCAATTTTTTCACATACTTTTATTATGTTAATTGAAAAAAATGTAGAAATTTTTGGCTATGAAACAAATATAGGCCTGTCATATTTTTACCATACATTTGTTTCTAATGTATTTGCCCTTTATCCTGAATTTATTGATGTGTAATTTGCCTTAAGCACAGAAAAATTAATTTTATTGATTTAAAATTGCCCTATAATGAAGGAAATTCATAATAAAATATATTTAAATTGTCTCCAAAAATTATTGTTTTCATAGAAGTTGAAGTTAAAATTATAAAGAAAAATTATTATTCTGAACAACTGAAAAATTGATTGTATAGAATAGTGAATTTAAATTATTTATAATTTTATTCATCACAGTAGAAATTGAGCCTTTACCACTAAATCTGTGTTCTATGTGACCTGTCTTTCATTGAGAAGAATGTTTTTTTTTTTTTTTTTTTTTTGGTTGACTATAGTTCTTAAAAAGGAAAAACTATAGTTATGATGGTAAATTGCTTATTTTAGTTTTAAATCTTCTGTAAAAGCTGTCAATTTCACACTAACATTATGAAGTACCTGTCTCAAATTATAAACAGAATAAGATTTTTAAAATGTAAAGATGAATTTTTTTAGATCAATGGAATAAATTTCTCCAATTGTATTTTAACTTATCTTCAAATAAGAAAAAAATAGAAAAGTGTGGGCACTGCAACTATCTGGGTAGTAAAAACCTTGAAAATATTAACCTTTGACAAATCCTGAAGCCACTTCTAGTGTTTATATATATTCTTGGAAATACAGATGTAGCTTGCAGAGCAAATTAAAATTTAAATCTTAATCTTCTTATCTTAATCTTTTTATATGTAATAATAATGTTATTTTTCTGTAATAAATGATGTTATTTATTACTAATGAAAGCACTACCCCCCACCACACACCTACACATGAATCTCTTTAATGTGTAAGAAAAGTTAAATTAGAGAAGTTAAATGCTCAAACTTAAAGATTTAGACAGTGGCAAAAATAAAATTCAAATCTAGGTCTGTTACTCCTGAGTGCATGCTTTTAACTATATGGAGAAAGATGATTAGTAAACAAGTACTCAAGAAAAACAAAACCAAAACAAACATATAAATTTATTTTTATTTTATTTTTTTAACCTCAAAGCCTTCTATCATGCTTTGCCAATTGCATTTGTCTTTGTAACATTGCTTTCTGGTAAAATTAATTTGAAAAATATGCAAAAGCAGTTAGAAGGAAGTAACTATACAATTGGTATTTTCAGTGCAGTATTGATGACAAAACTATATTTCTCTGGCTAATTTCAGTTTATGTTTAAGAAGAATGTATGGCACTAATTTGAAAAGCTTCCAAAAAGTGATAGCCATTAAAATGAGTAAATTGAATTTCTGTATTTTACAACAGGAACTGGAGATACTACATTATAATATTTCAAATACAAATTACCTTCTAGTAGCTTTTAGCAAGCCAAAGAACAGCTAGAATTTGGATTCTTCTAATGTGTTTCTAAATGTTAATGGGGTGAACTTTTATTATCCATAAGGATTCAGGAAACAGTTTATTTAATGCCAGTTACTTTAAACTTATTCTTAGGTGTGCAAATAACAATTTCTTCTAATTATTAATTATGTTTATATTATGATAAATGTATTATGTTTCATAAAATACATAAATTAAAAGCTGTCATTTTTGCAGGTTCTGATGCAGCTGTGCACACAGTGGAAATACTCTTGTCTAGGAATTAGAGGCTGAGTTTCATTAACACTCCTAACTATCTCTTGCTTCAAGGAGCACTCTCAAGTTTATGTTGTTAACTTTTTGATCTCTGTCAAGGTACTAATGCAAACATCAGCATTTATGGATACCTTTTATCATTTAGAAAAAAAAAATGGGCACAGAATGCTTCCCTTAAGGTACAATTGTACACAAAGAAAAAAAGTAGATCTACAGAGGAAGAGAGTTAGAAAGAGTAATATACAAACTCACTGCCAAGAGGCATGAGGTCAAAACATCTTATTTGTCTTACCAGGAACAATGGTGCATTCAAAGAAATAAAACAGCATTTTAAAGCAAAATGTTCCATTTAATTTTCAATCATATACTCAAAAATTTCAAACACAGAAGATGATAATATTTGTAGGGCACCCTGTATAAACATTTGAGCCTGGTTATCAGAAGTATCTGGTGCAGTGTTTTGGCAACCTATAGACCCTCCCAGATCCAGATTAGCATTTTTTGAATAGTGTCAAGGTACACTTAAAACACATTCTTAGTAAACCTGAGCATCAAGGAAACACATTTTTTAAGTCATACTGTTTTTCTTTGTTATAACACATAGTTTTATAATATTGGGTTTGCCATTGAATATCTAAAATCCCATAGAGACACATAAAATATAGCCTATTATTTGTGAGATATTATGAAATTTTTTCTATTTTTTTGTGCAAGGTACTTTAGAGACCCAGGTGAACAAAGTGCAAGGGTCCTGCTATCATTAAATATTTTATTCAGGAATGGCAAAATGATAGCAACCAGACAATATTCCAATAATAAAATTTGAACTCACTAAGATAACAGGTGCTTTAAAAGAGGGTCATATGTTAAGAAGGTGCCTTATATTTTCTAAACAACAACAATAACAAAAAAACAAGGATGATTCTCATTTCTTCCATCCATCCTATTAATTTAGAGCATCTTGTCTGGAGTGAAGAACAGTAGAAAACTCCATATCTCAAGTTAGAACTATAACCACTGAGTGAATTTTATCTTGAAAATTGATATAAATGATGGCTCATTGGTACAAAGGTATTGTTCATGGAGTCTTGGGTTCAAGAAATGTGAATTCCTCATTCTTTCAGTGGTTGCATTTGGAGATTAGCATTGACCAAAACCTTACCACACACCATTTCCTTTTGACTAAAAATGGGCTCCAGAATTGGATGTTAAATTAGTTGGAGATTTTCTGAAAAAGCAAATCAAGACTGATATACTTGAATTCACTGAAATATTTCTGTATTTAATTATTAAACTTTAATTACATTGATATTGTGGCCTATAACATTTTCTTTTAATTGAGAAATAAGATTCATCAGGAATTAAAATGTAAACAGAGGGGCTAGGGATGTGGCTCAAGCGGTAGCGCGCTCGCCTGGCATGTGTGCGGCCTGGGTTTGATCCTCAGCACCACATACAAACAAAGATGTTGTGTCCGCTGAAAACTAAAAATAAATAAATAAATATTAAAATTCTCTCTCTCTCTTTCTCTCTCTCTCTCTCTTTAAAAAAAATGTAAACAGAAAAGTTTGACGAATCTTCCTAAAAATATGATTGACTGATTCATCCATGTATTTATTTACTTCATAAATCTTCAGATGCCTAAATATAGCAGTCATATCACAAAACTTTGTATAGAGAAATATAGGTGGCCCTCTGTATCCTCAGGTTCCATATCTGTGAATTCAACCAAGGTTCAAAAATATTAAGAAAATAAACATGTCTGCAAGGAATATGTACAGATTTTTATCTCCATTATTTCATTAGCAATACTGTATAATAACTATTCTTATAACATTTACAGTGCATTAGATATTATGAATAATGTAGTCAAGTTCTCAAATGTACAGGTTAGTATTTGTGGGTTGTATATAAATATTACTATGCCACTTTATATTAAGAATTTGAGCAGCCACAGACATGTGATATTGATGGGGGTGGAGATTCCTGGAAGCAATCTCCCTCAGATACCAAGGAATAACTATGGTGAAAGAGTTAACATTGCATATCATTAACATTGCTATCCTTGGAATATTTGCCTGCGATGTTAACCCTTGATTAATATCTGGAAATGTGGGTTTCCTATCCTCATAGGAATGGTGCACAGTATCTAAACTGTTTGTACAATGAGGACTTTTTGTTTGCTATTTGTTTGTTTTATTGCTAAAATCCTTCTTTGCATCTGGGAGTTTGATATTTTGATGTGTTAAACAGTTTCTAATGAACTTTTCTGGTGGACATTTGATAATCATTGTTACAACTTATTGCTAGCAGAATTACTTGCATCTGTGAACTCAAATGAGTGGGAGCTATTAAAAGTTTGAGCTTTTTGCCTTTGCTGGTTTGCTTTGTAGACTGTAGAAATAGACCATAGTTGTGAATATGCGTATGTGTTGAATTGCATGCATTTTTCTAGCATATCACCAAACCAAAATGTGAGCTTAGGGAAACTTGATATATAAAGGACAATAAATATATGTTATGCTCATGAACTCTAAAATTGTAATCCGATTTGTACATAAGTCATATAAACAAAACCTTTTGGAATAGTGATTCTCAACTGACAGTGATTTTGCCTCTCCAGGGGACATTTTGCCATCTATGGAGATACTTTGAATGTTGTAAAAGGTAGAGGGGAGTAATCCAGTGAATTCCAGTTACCATCATTCCAATGGGTAGGACATGCCCCCAAACAAGCTAATATCTGGCCCAAAATATCCATAATGCTGTACTTGAGGAGCTCTATCTTAGGCAAGAATAAAAGATAATATTTAATCACATTTCAAAATTACTAAGGCAAAATATACTAAAAGTAAATTACTTACTTTGAAGTACAAACTAAACAAGCAAAAGCTAGAAAGTGTTGCCAAACCTAAAAATTCTTAGAATTTGTATGAAATTCTAGGTCTCAATATTCATATCCTTCCCATGTTATTTGTATATCTACATGGTTCTCTATGTTTCAGGAATAGATATTTTAAAAATATAGATAAAATTTTCCTTTGTTATTAGAGTATTGTAATTATACATGGTATATGGGTTCATTTTGACAAAATTATACATACAAGGAATTTGATTACAATTTCCAACTTCTTCCCATGTTCCTCCCCTTTTCTCTTCTACTTTTCTCTGTACTCTATTCTACTGCTCTGCTTTCACTCCTTTCTTTCTTTCTTTCTTTCTTTCTTTCTTTCTTTCTTTCTTTCTGATTGGTACTTCTATGAATGCATTAAAGTGACATTTTGTTTGCTACATTTATATGTTTTTAACATGATTCTGTAAAATTCATTCCATATTTGTTTCCTTTCCTTTCCCCCTCCCTTTCATTCTTCTACTCCATTGATATTCTTTATATCTTTATGGTATCAAATACCCTCATCCACCACCTTTTTTACTTATTTTGGTCTAGATTTCACATGTGATAGAAAACATTTGAGATTATTTCAACTAGTATGGTTTTCTCCATTTCTATCTATTTACCAGCAAATGCCATTATTTCATTTTTTATAGCTGATTAAAACTCCAATGTTTATATAAGTCACATTTTCTTGACCCAGATGGGCATCTGCATTGATTCCATAATTTAGCTATCATGAATTGTGCTGCTATATATATTGTAGTGGATGTATTATTGTAGCATGATGATTTTAGTTACTTTGGATAAATACCAAGAATTGAATTAGCTGGTCACATAGTGGTTCCATTCCTACTGTTTTGAGGAATCTTCAAACTGCTCTCCCAAATGGTTGTACTAATTTGTAGTACCACTGAAACTGGAGTTGGAAATGAAACTCAAGTATCTGCTTCTGCTTGCAGGTGAGACTCAGTTTTTCTGCTTCGGCTGGCAGGTGAGGTTTGCCTAAAGTACAGATCCCTCCAGCTGAAAAATATTGCAGCTGTCAGTGGTGAGTTTCCCCTTCCAGTGTTGTAGCAGAACCCACCAGCTCAATATCAATTTCTTCTTATGCTTCCTGGGTTCTTAGTGAATTTGAAGAATGAAGTTCACAGGTCAGGATGATGAGTGGAATGGTAGGATTTATTGAAGAACAGGAGTAGAACAGTTGAGTGCAAGACGGGACCAATACAAATGTGGTTGTCTACAACCACAAGTGTGGTTTTTATTGTACTTGGTTCACTTCTATTTGCCCCAAATTGTGTTAATTGGGGTTTGGAAATATGCCATTTGTCTAAGTTTATGGTAATTAAGGCTTGGTTCAGCACATTTTGGCTCTCCTAGGCACTGGTTCACTGCATCTCGTACCTGTAAGGAGGGCTCCACAAGAATACATGGTCCAACCCTCTCCTGTGACACTCTGCTGTTCCATCACTCCATCTCTCATCTACTACTACTCAACAGAAACCAGTAGGCCAGCTGCATGGATTGGGAGCTGGGGAGGCATGTCTCCATCATCAAAATATGAGTGTATCTTTTCCCCAACATCTTCACCAGAATTTATTGTTCATTTTATTCATAATTCACATTCTGACTGGAGTGAGATGAAATCTTAAATTAATTGTGATTTTCATATCTCTGATTGCTAGAGATGTTGAACTTTTTTTTTCATGCATTTGCTGGCCATTTGTATTTCTTCTTTTGAGACATTTCTGTTTAGTTCTTTGGATTGGATTGGATTATTGATTGGGTTATTCTTTTGGCATTGAGTTTTTGAGTTATTTTTATATTGGTGATATTAATCCCCAAAGGAGTAGCTGGAAGAGATTTTTTTTCCTCATTCTACAGACTGTCTCTTCACTCTCTTAATCATTTTTTTTTTTTTTGGCTGTGTAGAAGTTTTTAATTTGGTAGCATCCCACTTATTGATTCTTTATTTCCTGAGCATTAGGGGTTTTGCTCAGAAAGTTGATTCTTGCACCTGTATGATGGGGTATTGACCCTGAGTTTTATTCTGGCAGTTGCAAGGATTCTGCTCTAATTGCTATGTTTTTGATCTATTTTGATTGACTTTTACTATAGAGTGAAAGATGGATCTAATTTTATTCTTCTTCTTCCTCTCTCTCTCTCTCTCTCTCTCTCTCTCTCTATATATATATATATATATATATATATATATATATATATGTATATCCAATTTATCTGAATAATTTGTGAAAAAGTGTGTGTTTTCTTCAACACATATTTTTGGCACCTTTGTCAAGTAATAGATGTCTGTAAGTATTTGGGTTTGTCCAGTTTCATCTACTCTATTCCATTGATCTTCATGTCTATTTTAATGCTAATACCATGCTGATTTTGCTACTCTTACCTCTGTAGTATAACTGGAGATTGGGAATTATAATGCCTCCGACATCACTTTTCTTATTCAGGATCACTTTGACTCTTCTGGGTCTCTTATTATTTCAAATTAATTTAAAGATTTTTTTCTATTTCAGTAAAGAATGGCTGTGATATTTTGATTGAATCTGTGTAGTAGTATGGCTTTTGGTAGTATGGATATGTTGAAAATATTAATTCTTTGTATCCAAGAACATGGGAAGTCTTCCAAGATCATCTTTAATTTCTTTCATCAGTGTTCTATAGTTTTCATTGTAGAGGTCTTTCACCTTCTTGTTAAAATTAATTTCAATTTTTTTTTAGTATTTTGTGAAAGGAATGGTTTTCATGAATTTTTTCCAGTTGAATTGCTGTTCAATTATAGAAAGACTATTGATTTACGAGTGTTGATCCTACATCCTGCTACTTTACTCAATTGATTTATTAGCTATGGTGGAATTTTTTGTGTCATCTAGAGATAGGCTCATTTCTTCAGCAAACAGTGACAGTTTGAATTCCACTTTTTCTATTTCCCTCCTCTCATCTGGTTAGAGTTTTAAGAACTATATTGAATGAAAGCGGTATGAGCAGATGTCTTTCTCTTATTCCTGATTTTACAGGAAAAGCTTTCAGTTTTTCTCCATTCAGTATATTGGCTTTGGGTTTAGTGTTTATAGCCTTTATAATGTTAAGGTAAATTTCTTCTTTTTCTCTATTGTTTTTAACAGGAATGGTTGCTGTATTTTATCAAAAGCATTTTCTACATCTATTGAGAGAATTATTATTATTCTTAATTCTATTTAAGTGGTGAATTATATTTATTGATTTATGTTTATTGAATCAACCTTATGTCTGTGGGATTACAACTTAGTAATTGGTGTACTATGTTCTTAATATGTTTTTGAATACAGTTTACTATATCTCATTAAGAATTTTTGCATCTATGTTCATCAGGTCTGTAGTTTTCTTTTCTAGATGTTTTGTTTGGTTTGATATTAGGCTTATACTGGCTTCACAAAATGTGTTTGGGAATATTCACTCCTTTTAAATTTCATTGAATAATTTGAGAATGACTGGTATTAGTTATTCTGTAAATTCTGGTAGAACTCATTTGAGAGTCCAGTTGGTCATGGTCTTTTCTTTGTTGGTAGACTTAAGATATTTTATTAGTTGTTGGTGGCCTTATATTTATTTTTATGTGGTGCTGAGAATTGGTCCCAGTGCCTCACACATGCTAGGCAAGTGCTCTACCACTGAGTCACAACCCCAGCCCCTGTTGGTAGACTTTTAACTGCTGTTTCAATTTCATTAATTAATATTGGTCTGAATGGTTTTTCTATATCTTCAATTTGAGCATGCCATCTGTGGTTAGAAATTTGTCAGTGTCTTCTAGATTTTGTAGTTTATTGAAGTATACATTTTCAAAATACTCTCTACTGATCTCCTGGATATCAGAAGTGTCTATAGTGATACCTACTTTTTCATCTCTAATTCTGTTGATTTGCATATTCTCTTTCTTTTGATAAGTTTGGCTAAGCATTTGTATTTTCAATTAACCAGCACTTTGTTGTATTGATCCTGTATGATGTTTTTTATTCTCAAAATTATTAATTTTGACTCCGATCTTTATTATTTATTTATCTTCTAGAGATTTTGGATTCATTTTGTTCTTCAGTTTCTAAGGTCTTGAGGTGGAACATAAGCTTATTTATTTGGGATCTCTCTGTTTATAGTAAGCAACTCAATGCAATAGATTTTCCTCTTAGTACTCTATCATATTATCTGAGAGATTTTAATATGTCATATCCTTGTTTTATAAAAACTTCTTGAATTCTTCTCTTATTTCTTCTTTGATCCATTCTTCACTGAAGAGGTTATTGTTTAATGTCTACATTTATATAATTTCTATTATTTTATTGCTGTTAATTTCTAGTTGTATTCCATTATATTCCAATAGGATGCATGGTAGTATATGGATTTTTTTTTTATTTGCAAGGACTTACATTTTGCCCTAGAAGATGTTCCATTTTGGAACAGCTTGTAAAAAAAAAAAGTAAATTCAGCTGTTTGGGGGGTGAATCTATTAGATTCATTTCATTCAAAGTATTATTTATGTTAAATTTATTGATTTTTTGTTTTGATGATCTATCTATGGGTGATAAGAGTATGTGGAAGTTAATCAGTACTAATGTATTGAAATTTCTCTGGGATTTAATGTAAAGGAGTTTTTTAAAATGTAATTGTGTATGCTGACATTTGGGACATATATATTTAATATCATATCTTCTGGTTGGCTTGTTCTCTTTACCAGGATGTGATGGCCTTTTTTGTCTCTGATTATTTTTGCTTAATATCAACAGTGTCAGATATGAGAGTGGTTACTCTGGCTTCATTAGAGATTCCATTTGTGTAAAATTTTATTTTCATCCTTTTACCTTTAGCCTATGAATGTCTTTGCTTATGAGATGAATCTCCTGCCAACAGCATATAGTTGGTTCTTGTTTTTTGATTCATTCTACTAATCTATGTCTTTTAATTGAGCAGTTGAGATCACTTATATTCAAGGTTATAATGGGTGTGTGTGTGGTTTGCTACTATTTTGATTTTTTATGATTAATTCTGTCTTGATTCTCATTTAGATTATCAGTCTTCTATTGATCTTCATATATTTGGAAATTTGGGGATCTTAATTTTGTTTTTTTCTTTGTGCACTTTATATTTCAGATTCTTTGTAGTGCTGGCTTGGTTTTCATGTATTTTTTCAATTATCTGTGTCATTGGGACTGTCCCATCAAATATGAAAGAGAACTTTGCTGAGTATTGTGATCTGGGTTGACAATTGTCTTTTTTTTAGAGCTTGGAATCTCTTTCCAGACCCTCCTTGATTTTAAGATGTGACATGGGAAGTCAGAAGTGAGCCATATTGGTTTACTTCCAAATGTGACCTGATATTTCTTTCTCGCAGCTTTTAATATTCTTTCCTTGTTTTTTGTTTGTTTGTTTGTTTGTTTTTGGGTTTTGGTTTTTCTTGTGTGTGTGTGTGTGTGTGTGTGTGTGTGTGTGTATGTGTACGTGTGTTAAGCATTTTGATTATGATGTGTCTTAGAGAACTTCTCTTCTTATAGGTCTATTTGGGGTCCTTTATGAATCCTGTAGGTAGATGTCTATCTCCTTTCTGATATGGGGAAATTATTGGGTGACTATCTCTTTGAAATGTTCTTTATGCTTTTGGCTTGTATCTCCATGTTCTCTTCTGTCCCAGTGATTCTCAGGTTTGGTCTCTTGATGTTGTCCCAGACTTCCTGTGCTGTGTTCTGTTGTTTTTTTCTCTTTATTATATTCTGTGTACTTAAATTCACATATCCTGTCTTCAAGTGCTGAAGTTCTGTTTTCCACACAATCTAATATGTTGGTGATGTTTTCAAGTGATATTTCATTTGATTCATTGTATATTTCATTTCTAGGAGTTCTGGTTTCCTTTCAGTATTTCTTTTTAGAAATGATATTTTCTCTTCCACATTTGGTCTCTTAATTTATTCCTTAGATATTCATTTAGTTCATTAAACATTTTAATTATCAGATTTTTTGCAATCCTTCTCTGGAATCCATCCTCTTCCATATATGTGGGATCCTTTGTTGGGGTAGTTGGTGAGTTTTTTTTTTCCTTTTGCTTCATGTATTCAGAGTTTCTGGATTCGCACATCATTTGAGATGGATTCTCCTTCCTATTTTATATGAATGTCTTTAAATGTGTAGTTCTTTTTTATTCTAAGATTTCTCTGTTTTTGATATAGGAGTAGATGACAAAGGGTGGGACCAGAAGTTTTCCTCAGGTTGTTTCTGTTTGGAACTTGGCTTTTGGTTTGAGGTTTTTATATCTCCAATTATATGATCCACAGTACTGTTTAGGCTCAAGTGGGCATAGATCATGCATGGGAAGAGATTCACTCTTGCTTGTCTGAGTTGTGTTTCTCAGCATCAGGGTCTCTACTCTGTGTTCATTATATGTTGCAGTTACTTTTTAGCTCCTCATAAAGGGAGCGGGAAGCCAGGAGTAGTACTAATAATCAGCAACTGATAGATAGTTTTGAGATAAATATTTTGTGTCTATTTTGACATCTATAACTCTAATTTCTACCTATATAGGGATGATGGAGTCAGCTTTTAACAACAGTGCCAGCAATACAAAACTGTATAGAGGATTAGCTGAATGCTACTAGCTGAATGCCATCTAATATGTTAATAATCACAACATGAATGGAGTATGAATTATATAAACCATATAATTCTGTTTAGGGTGATTACAGTTTGTTAAATAAAATGAAAATGGGGATAGAAGGTGAGAGAAATTTTGAAATATTTTTAAAAATGATCAGAGGAGAGGCATGTAGTAGATTGCACATGTCAGCTGTAAAGGAGACAATATAAAATATTTACAGAAATTCATAAAGAAAGCAAGGATGTGTGAACAGGAAAATTTGGTAGTTAGTGGGGGAAGACAGTGATCAAGTGGAGGTAAGAAGGACAAGAATTAAGATACGAATAAACCAACAACTGTAAGATCAAAACAACTAAAACCCAACTGAACCCTACCTATGATAAATCAAGGCTAAATAATAAATAGGTGCAGAATGAAGAAATTAATGTAAAATTAAAATTACATGAATATAATTCTATTTTTCAAACCTATCCACATATTGAGTACATACCCCTCACATCCACACCCACATGCATTTTCACAAAATCATACATACTGAAAAGTTTAAGTAATACAATATGATGAAATGAATTTGAAAAAATTTCAAAAAATGACTGACCCCCGGGCTGAGTTCGGGATTGCAGTCGGGGAAGGAAGCTGGTAAGGCCCCGCCCCCCACAAGGGACACTCCGCTAAGGCAAACAGCGGCCACCATCTTAGAGAGCTGAAGTATCCACCGCCACTCTCCAACAGATTGCAGCAACAAAACAGGTGTGTGTGACCCAGCCCAGCCCCCATACTTAGGGGGATTTCGCATAAAATCTCTCCTAGACTTGCAGGGGGAGGCAGTATCAGAGTGAGCCTGCATAAAGACTAAAGGGGAGCTAGAGGCACCTGACGCTCAACCCCCCCTCCCATCAGCGGACAAAACAAAACCTGCCTAGCCAGCGCTGGGGGAGGGGCAAGCAGAAAAAATCAAAACCATAGAGTGCCGGGGATCCCAAAAGCCAACAGTGTGACCCCGGAGATCCAGGCTGTCTGATACTCGCGGCCTGCCCCGAGGCTACAGAAGGCGTGGCGCCGCAGAGAAGGGGTTAACCAGTCAGCAGGGAATTAAGTGGCTGCGACACGGTGGTATCCCACCAGCCAAGCCCAAACCCGCACTGACCCCCGGGCTGAGTTCGGGATTGCAGTCGGGGAAGGAAGCCGGTAAGGCCCCGCCCCCCACAAGGGACACTCTGCTAAGGCAAACAGCGGCCACCATCTTAGAGAGCTGAAGTATCCACCGCCACTCTCCCACAGATTGCAACAAAACAGGCCCAGAGTACAGTTTGAACTGCCGAGAACCATCACTGAGGGGAAATCTGGTCTAGCAGGAGAACCCAAGCCTAGCAGGAGAGAACAGGAGACTAGAGGCAAGGCTCTCGTGACTGGGCAGCTGTAAACTGCAGGCCCGCCGGCGACAGTTCATCCACTGCCAGCGTAACTGGGCGGTAGGAGAACGCCCTCCCGCTGGCGATGGATCACCTGCCCACGGCCTGAGATACTGGGCGGCGGGAGTCTGCCCGGCTGCCACGACCGGGTGCTGAAACCAAACAGAGACAGTCCAGTCACACCCCCCCATTAGGGCACCCCGGCAAGGAGACTGGGGCACGGCATAGCAGAGTAGTGTCGTCACTGGAGCTCGGACGTCGGAATTCCTTCCCAGCAGAATCCACGTTAGCAGGCATAATTCAACAACACAAAGGAGAGACATCAGAGTAATACAGAAACAAAACAAATCTATAGAAGAGAGCAGAAACACGACAATCAAAAAGAGCTGGAAAGTAACGTGGACAACATGAGAAAACAAGGGAAAAAAGGATTTCAAACAATGCAAGACAACTCAATTCTACAGGAGGACATAGAAACTTCAGAAACAGGGATATGGAAAGAACTCAAGGGATACCTAACTCGAATGGAAAGGAATATTAGAGAAGACATGAGACAGCAAGTCCAAGAAATAAAAGTATATTTTGAAAATGAATTAAACAAACAAATTCAAATGGCAAAGAACGAGATCTACCAGGAGATAGAGATCTTAAAAAAAATCAAACAATAATCCTAGAATTGCAGGAAACTATAAACCAAATTAAAAACTAAAACGAGAATATTACAAATAGACTTGATCAAGTAGAAGTCAGAACATCAGATAATGAAGACAAGGTTTATCAACTTGAAAAGAATATAGTCAACACAGAAAAGATGCTTAAATCCCACGAACAATCTATTCAAGAGTTATGGGATGTCATAAAAAAACCAAATCTGAGAGTCATAGGGATAGAAGAAGGCACAGAGTTTCAAACCAAAGGAATGGACAGCATATTAAATGAAATAATTCTAGAAAACTTCCCAGAGATGAAAGATGGAATGGATTGCCAAATCCTGGAAGCCTACAGGACCCCAAACATTCAAAACCATAATAGACCAACCCCAAGACATATAATTATGAAGATAGCCAATGTACAGAACAAGGAGAGAATATTAAAAGCTACGAGAGAAAAGAGGCAGATTACTTTCAGGGGTAAACCAATTAGGTTAACGACCGATTTCTCATCACAAACTTTGAAAGCGAGAAGATCCTGGAATAATGTATTTCAAACGCTGAAAAATAATGGATTCCAACCAAGAATACTATATCCAGCAAAATTGAGCTTCAAATTTGACAATGAAATTAAAATCTTTCATGATAAACAAAAGCTAAAAGAATTTGCAGCAAGAAAACCAGCTCTGCAAAGCATTTTGAACAAAACACTACAAGAAGAGGATTTGATAAATAGTGCCCAAAACTAACAGCAGGAGGTATCTCAGTAAAGGGGGAGGAAAACAACCAAAAAGCAAAACTAGCCAAACTAACATAAATAAATAAAGAAGCATGACTGGAAATACAAGTCATATCTCAATTGTAACCTTGAATGTTAATGGCCTAAATTCACCAATCAAGAGACATAGGCTAGTAACCTGGATCAAAAAAACAAATCCAACAATATGCTGCCTTCAGGAGACTCATATGATAGGAAAAGACATACACAGGCTGAAGGTAAAAGGTTGGGAAAAATCATACCACTCATATGGCCCTCGGAAGCAAGCAGGAGTGGCCATACTCATATCGAATAAAATCAACTTCAAACCTAAGTTAATCAAGAAGGATAAAGAAGGTCACTATATACTGTTAAAAGGAACCATCCACCAACAAGACATAACAATCATCAATTTGTATGCACCAAACAATGGAGCTGCAACGTTCATAAAACAAATTCTCCTCAAGTTCAAGAGTCAAATAGACCACAACACAATAATTATGGGTGACTTCAACACACCGCTCTCGCCATTAGACAGACCCTCTAGACAAAAGCTGAATAAAGAAACTATAGAACTCAACAGCACAATCAATAACCTAGACTTAACCGACATATATAGAATATATCAACCATCATCAAGTGGATACACATTCTTCTCAGCAGCACATGGATCCTACTCAAAGATAGACCATATATTATGCCATAAGGCAACTCTTAGTAATTATAAGGGCGTGGAGATAATACCATGCACCATATCTGACCATAATGGAATGAAATTGGAAATCAATGATAAAAGAAGGAAGGAAAAATCCTACATCACATGGAAAATGAACAATATGTTATTGAATGATCAATGGGTTGTAGAAGACATAAAGGAGGAGATGAAAAAATTCTTAGAGTCAAATGACAACACAGACACAACATACCAGAATCTATGGGACACAATGAAAGCAGTTTTAAGAGGGAAATTCATTTCTTGGAGTTCTTACCTCAAAAAAAGAAAAAACCAACAAATAAATGAACTCACACAACACCTCAAAAACCTAGAAAAGGAAGAGCAAAACAACAGCAAATGTAGTAGAAGACAAGAAATAATTAAAATTAGAGCAGAAATCAACGAAATTGAAACAAAAGAAACCATTGAAAAGATAGATAAAACTAAAAGTTGGTTCTTTGAAAAAATAAATAAGATAGACAAGCCCTTAGCCATGCTAACGAAAAGAAGAAGAGAGAGAACTCAAATTACTAACATACGGGATGAAAAAGGCAATATCACAACAGACACTACAGAAATACAGAAGATAATTAGAAAGTATTTTGAAACCCTATATTCCAATAAAATAGAAGATAATGAAGATATCGATAAATTTCTTAAGGCATATGATTTGCCCAGATTGAGACAGGAAGACACACACAATTTAAACAGACCAATAACAAAAGAAGAAATAGAAGAAGCCATCAAAAGACTACCAACTAAGAAAAGCCCTGGACCAGATGGCTATACAGCGGAGTTCTACAAAACCTTCAAAGAAGAATTAATACCAATACTTTTCAAGCTATTTCAAGAAATAGAAAAAGAAGGAGCTCTTCCAAATTCATTCTATGAGGCCAACATCACTTTGATCCCAAAACCAGACAAAGATACTTCAAAGAAAGAAAACTACAGACCAATATCTCTAATGAACTTGGATGCAAAAATTCTCAATAAAATTCTGGCGAATCGAATACAAAAACATATCAGAAAACTTGTGCACCATGATCAAGTAGGATTCATTCCTGGGATGCAAGGATGGTTCAATATACGGAAATCAATAAATGCTATTCACCACATCAATAGACTTAAAGACAAGAACCACATGATCATCTCGATGGATGCAGAAAAAGCATTTGACAAAGTACAGCATCCCTTTATGTTCAAAACACTAGAAAAACTAGGGATAACAGGAACTTACCTCAACATTGTAAAAGCTGTATATGCTAAACCTCAGGCTAGCATCATCCTAAACGGAGAAAAACTGAAGGCATTTCCTCTAAAATCTGGAACAAGACAGGGATGCCCTGTATCACCACTTCTATTCAATTTAGTTCTCGAAGTACTAGCCAGAGCAATTAGACAGACAAAAGAAATTAAAGGCATAAAAATAGGAAAAGAAGAAATTAAACTATCGCTATTTGCGGATGACATGATAATATACTTAACAGACCCAAAAGAGTCTACAAAGAAGCTGCTAGAGTTAATAAATGAATTCAGCAAAGTGGCAGGGTATAAAATCAACACGCATAAATCAAAGGCATTCCTGTATATCAGCAACAAAACCTCTGAAATGGAAATAAGGAAAACCACTCCATTCACAATATCCTCAAAGAAAATAAGATACTTGGGAATCAACCTAACAAAAGAGGTGAAAGATTTATACAATGAAAACTACAGAACCATAAAGAGAGAGATAGAAGAAGATCTCAGAAGATGGAAAAATGTACCCTGTTCATGGATAGGCAGAACTAACATCGTCAAAATGGCGATATTACCCAAACTTCTCTACAGGTTTAATGCGATGCCAATCAAAATCCCAATGGCATTTCTTGTAGAAATAGACAAAGCAATCATGAAATTCATATGGAAAAACAAAAGACCCAGAATAGCAAAAGCAATTCTAAGCAGGAAGTGTGAATCTGGAGGCATAGGGATACCAGAGGTCAAACTGTACTACAAAGCAATAGTAACAAAACAGCATGGTACTGGTACCAAAACAGGTGGGTAGACCAATGGTACAGAATAGAAGACACAGAGACTAATCCACAAAGTTACAACTATCTTATATTTGATAAAGGGGCTAAAAGCATGCAATGGAGGAAGGATAGCATTTTCAACAAATGGTGCTGGGAAAATTGGAAATCCATATGCAACAAAATGAAATTGAATCCCTTTCTCTCGCCATCCACAAAAATTAACTCAAAATGGATCAGGGAGCTAGGTATCAAATCAGAGACACTGTGTCTGATAGAAGAAAAAGTTGGCTACGATCTACAAATTGTGGGGTCAGGCTCCAAATTCCTTAATAGGACACCCATAGCCCAAGAGTTAACAACAAGAATAAACAAATGGGACTTAACTTAAACTAAAAAGTTTTTTCTCAGCAAGAGAAACAATAAAAGAGGTAAATAGAGAGCCTACATCCTGGGAACAAATCTTTACCCCCCACACCTCCGATAGAGCCCTAATATCCAGAATGTACAAAGAACTCAAAAAATTAAACAATAAGATAACAAATAACCCAATTAACAAATGGGCCAAGGACCTCAACAGACACTTCTCAGAGGAGGACATACAATCAATCAACAAGCACATGAAAAAATGCTCACCATCTCTAGCAATCAGAGAAATGCAAATCAAAACCACCCTAAGATACCATCTCACTCCAGTAAGATTGGCAGCCATTATGAAGTCAAACAACAACAAGTGTTGGCGGGGATGTGGGGAAAAGGGTACACTTGTACACTGCTGGTGGGACTGCAAAATGGTGAGGCCAATTTGGAAAGCAGTATGGAGATTCCTAGGAAAGCTGGGAATGGAACCACCATTTGACCCACTTCTCGGACTATTCCCTGAGGACCTTAAAAGAGCGCACTATAGGGATACGGCTGCATCAATGATTATAGCGGCACAATTCACAATAGCTAGACTGTGGAACCAACCTAGATGCCCTTCAATTGATGAATGGATAAAAAAAAATGTGGCATCTATACACAATGGAGTATTATGCAGCACTAAGAAATGACAAAATCATAGAATTTGCAGGGAAATGGATGGCATTAGAGCAGATTATGCTAAGCGAAGCTAGCCAAGCCCTAAAAAACAAATGCCAAATGTCTGCTTTGATATAAAGAGAACAACTAAGAACAGAACAGGAAGAAAGAGCATGAGGAAAAGACTACAGTAAACAAAGACGAATGGGGGGAGAGAAACGGAGAGAGAAGGGAAATCATATGGAAATGGTAGGAGACCTTCAAGGATACATAAAATTATAAGAGGTTATGAGGGGCAAGGGGGAGGGAAAAAAAAGGGAGAGAATTGAACAACAGCAGGGGAGGTAGAGAGGGAAGATGGGAGGGGAGGGGAGGGGAGGGGGGATAGTAGGGGATAGGAAAGGTAGCAGAATACAACAGTCACTAATATGGCATTATGTAAAAATGTGAATATGTAACAGATGTGATTCTGCAATCTGTATTTGGGGTGAAAATGGGAGTTCAAAGCACAATTTGAGTCTAATGTATGAAAGATGATATATCATGAACTATGTAATGCGATAAATAATCAATAAAAAAAATTAAAAAAAAAAGAATTAAGAAAAGAATGATTTAGCAAACAAAGAACTGGACAGACTCAATTTGAATGATCATTTAAAGGTGGTATGTGGCCAAACATATTTTGAGTATATATATATATATCCTGTAGTCTGACAATCGCTGATGTAAAATTCAAAAAGATTCCCATCTGCTTCTGGCTAGGATTGAATATTTTGTATCAAGAACAAGAAAGAACAAGAAATTATATCAACAATAGCAACAACAAAAAGTGCAAGAATTAGAGATATGTTTTAATTTACATTAAAACATATAATTCTGAGATTTCATCTACAGTCAAAATGGCAATTATCAAGAATACAAGTATCAAATGTTGGTGAGGATGTAGGAGGAAGTTCACTCATACATTACTAGTGGGAATGCAAACTCATGCAAACACTCTGGAAAGCAGTATAGAGATTCCTCAGGAAACCTGGAATGGAACCCTCATTTGACCCAGTTATCCCACTCCTTGGTATATACCCAAAGGACTTAAAATCAGCATACTACAGTGACACAGCCACATTGATGTTTATGGTAGCTCAATTCAAAATCACTTAGTTATGGAACCAAACTAGGTGCTCTTCAACAGATGAATGAAATGTTGTAAATGTGCATAATGGAACACTACTCAGCCATAAAGAAGAATTAAATTATGGCATTTGCTGGTAAATGGATGGAACTGGAGGCTATCATGCTAAGTAAAATATGACAATCCCAAAAAAGACAAAGGCCAAATGTTCTCTCTGATACATGGATGCTAACACACAATAAGCGGAGGGGAAGGAAGAATAGAAGTCCATTGGATTGGACAAAGGGGAATGAAGGGAAGGGAGGGGAATGAGAATAGGAAGAACAGTAGAATAAATTGGATATAACTTTCTTATGTTCATATATGAATACATGACCAGTGTGACTCCACATCATGTACAACCACAAGAATGGGATCCTAATTAGAATAAGTTATACTCCATGAATGTATAACATGTCAAAATACCCTATTCTGTCATGTATATCTAAAAAGAACAAATTTTAAAAATAAAAAAAAAATTTCAAAAAATATAAAATTTAAAAAATAAGAATAAACCAGATTAAAACTGGGAGTATGAAGAAAAGAAAAATATGATGAAGAAAAAGAAAAAAATTTGCTGAGAAATAAAGGTTTTATTTCTACTGAGGTGGTCAAAACTCTTGGAAGGGATAGTGTTTCATTCTTTGTATTTTTTGTTGTTGTTGTTTGTTTGTTTTGTAACCCTTGGTTCAGTGGTTATGGGTTGAAGCCCAATGCCTTTGTGTTCCTCTCTTAGCTTCCAGCTTGTGGCTAGGAGGCATAGCTTATTATAGTAGATCTCAACTCTCAGTTTCCCAGTATACAGTGGGGTATCACAGTTTTGGTGTTGACAACTTATGTATTTCTGTGGTGGGGTTGCTGCAGAGTTCAAAATCAGAGATTTTGAAAATTGGGGTTTAGTCTAGACTGAATTTTGAGACTCTGTGTGTTTTTAAGAATTGGTTTTGCTAGAGAGACCCCAGTCCCTGCAAGACACTGGGATCTCTGTTCCCTTGTAAAATTCACTTTTAGGGTACAGGGATAAAACCTTCACAGTTTCCACCTGTATCACTGTAAATATGAAATCCAGGGTATAGGCACTGAAGTACAGATATTCCTGTGTGGCCAAGGTAGCACCAACAATATTTTGCCTGAATGATCAAGGCAAAATATACTTTGTGCCTGTTTCCATCTCTCTCGTTCAGGTACCTTCTGCTGGGCAGAGCAGCGGGGAGGGTGCTTTTGCAGGTGGTGGGAGTGTGGCAGGGGGCTGCTTTTTCAGGTGGCATGAGTGTGCACTTCCCCTAGACATGGGAGCTAAACAAGCAGCTGCTTTTCTTGAGAACCCAGTGACCATTTTCTGTGCCCAGAAAGTTTCTACTTGGGGAAGATATTTTTAGATTTGCTTTCACTGATTCACTTCCCCTGTCAATTCTGTGCCTATTATAATTAACCTTCCTCTCTAATCCACAGGTTACAAGACAATTCTTCTATTTTTTTTACATTTTTTTAAATTAACTGACCACACTGTTTCCTTTGTTTCCCTACACTTGCCCTCCCCATTAGTGCTGCAGATGGCAGCCATGCTGGTCCTAAACTGGTACTTCTCTAAAGTATTGTTTCTTATGTTCAATTTCTGACTTCTGATACACACACACACACACACACACACACACACACATATGTACAGATATCTGTACAAAAAAAGAAGATGATATATACATAAGTATATGTATATATCATCTTCTTTTATTTTTTTTAAGCAGTTCAGCATTTAAGTTTCAGTCAGTTCCCTTAGTTACCCACCTCACTGAGAAACCATCTTCCCACTTTGTAAGTCTGATGTTGAGGAGCTATTTGGAAGTGTGTCCTTTCTCTAATCGGCAAACTTCTCTCCTCTTTAGACTATGACTTTTTTTCAATAGGAATAACAACATATTTCCTTAATTCCTTTATTACAAGATTTATATGATTCTTATATACCTGTATGTTACATAAATATTATTTATATGTTCTATTGCCATTACCAGGAAATTCATTTGGAAACAGACTCTTTCTCTCTCTATTATTGGAATTCTGACAGTGGTTATGTAAATTATCCTGCTTGTGCTAATCAGCAATCTTATTAATTAAAATTATAAATTTTTGCTTCTTCATTTCTAAAAGTAACATCGTACATGTTTATACAAAAATAATTTAAACAATAATGACAAAACTTTATGTTCAAAAAAAATAAGCATCATTTAAATTTCAACTGTACCCACAAACTGAAGTTATTCTTAGTATATTGATAATGCAAGTTGAAAAGGGTAAGAAAATGAGGTAAGACTTCATGTGTTTCCAGTTTAATGAGAATTTAGGTTAAGGTCTTTGTTATTATGCTGAATTGGAAAATCTTAAGGTACTAGGGGGAATGAGAATACTTTGGACTATTGATGCTAAATAACTGTTTATGTATAATATATGTGGGCATGTTTAGAAAGAGAATAAATCAGACATATCAGCTAATGTATATATGAGTGCAGATGCCCCTTCACATACTGACTTCATTTCCTTTGGATATATACCCCGTAGTGGGACTGCAGTATAAATGATAGTTCTATTTTAACTTTTTGAGAATGTCAGCACTATTTTACATAACAGTTGGAATTTTTTATATTCCCACCAATAGTATAAAAGGATTCCTTTTTCACCACCTTCTTTCCAGCACCTATTAATAGCCATTGTTACTGGGGTGAGTTGACATATCATTTTCATTTTAATTTGCATTTTGCTGAGGCCTAATGATGTTGCACATTTTCATATACTTCTTGACCATTTGAATGATAATGAGTTACTATCCAAAATGCATACGGAATTCAAAAAAAGTCACTAACAAGAAAAAAATTTTAAAAAATGGGTAACGAACTTGAATAGACATATCTCAAAATAAGACATATTTACTTTTCAACATTTTTCAAAACATGTCCAATCTGCCCATTTCAGATTCTTCCACACTTCTTAGTTAAATTGGTATTTTATCACTGTAACCTCAAGCTATAAATTTGCTCTTTCTATGGTACATTAAAGAATGTTGTATTCCAGGGAAATTTTCTGGAGTTCTTAATTCCCAAACATGAAGAGGATGTGATGCTTTTAATTACTGAAAAACACAATTTTTGTACCAAATGTCTTCAACAACTTAAAGAAACTTCGGAATATATGCACAGTGGAATAGCATTCATCCGTGAAAAGAAGGAAATTCTGAACTTTGTGGCAACATGAGTGAACCTGGGGGGCATTATGTTAAGTGGCATAAGCCGAGCTGAGTAGTGCAAATACCACATGATATCACTTTTATGTGTGAAATTTGAAAAGCTGAAGTCATAGAAATAGGAAGGAGAGTTGTGATTGCAAGGGACTGAAGTGTGGCTTTGGGGGAGGATGGTCAAAGTACACAAAATTTTAGTTAGCTAGAAAAAAATTAAAGAGATTAGTCTATGTCGTCGTGACTGTCTAATAATAATGTGTTACATTTTTGAAAATGCTACAATAGTAAATTTTAAGTAAATTTTAATCACACACACAAAAGAAGTGTGTGAGGTAATGCAGTGTGTTAATTAGCTGAATCAAGTTCCACAATGTGTACATATTTCAAAAATATCTTATATATGATAAATATATACAAAAAATTTATATATTGAAATAAACTTTTCAAAAATAAATATGAATAAATGACATGAGAGTAAAGAGTCTAAAGAGAAGTATACATTGAATTCAAGATTTTTTTTTTTAAAGAGAGAGTGAGAGAGGAGAGGAGAGAGAGAGAGAGAGAGAGAGAGAATTTTTAATATTTATTTTTTAGATCTTCGCAGACACAACATCTTTGTTGGTATGTGGTGCTGAGGATCGAACCCGGGCCGCACGCATGCCAGGCGAGCGCGCTACCGCTTGAGCCACATCTCCAGCCCTTGAATTTGAGATATTTAATCCCACTGTTGAGGGGAGATAATGCTTTTACTAGTATTCAAACTGATCATATTCCTTATATCTGACAGTAGGTGGATTGTGATAGTCTTTGCTAGATTACCATAATTTCAAGAAAATACAGTGTAAATATTTATTTCTTCCTATAGTTCCTGGAACACTCTACAATAGTATAAATTATTGTTATCCCTCCCAGATACTTGGAATCAATCTTATATTTACTGTTGCTTTTACAAAGTTTTTAAACTTTCCGAGAGCACAAAAATTCCATAAAGTAATAGCATTCTGTGGAATCCACCTAGTAACATCCTAATTGTTTTGCTGATTGCAAGTTCAATGTCCAATTCAGTAGGTTGTGAAAGAAAAACACATTCATGTAGCGTACATCAATAGATACATGCCTACTTAAAGACAGAACTCATTTGCCATTATGAGAGAGATTATATACCTATTGATTCTTCTTGTCCATTCTGTGTAATACTTCTGATTATATCCCTTTTGTCCTTTCTTTGGTATACATGTATATGAAAGAATTAGGTTTTCCTTTCACCTTTTCTTTGAATCGTATTTCCTACAGTTAAAGGCAATCAGCAATCTAAATTCCATCAGAGCTCCAATCACATGCAATTTATAAAATCTTAGAAGAACACAGGTAGGTACTACACAGTAATCAACTTAACTGTGGAAGGACAATTTAATTTTTTATCATCTACCACAGTGATAAGCCTGGAGAATTGATTTAAATCATTGAGATAGGCTTGCCTTTGGACAACTTTTGTTTTTTTTTTCCTCCTCTTATGAAGTACTTATAATAAAATGAAAAAAACTATATTCAAAATTTCACATAATTTTTTACCATGAGAAAATTCTTATAAGAGTCAGTTAATGATCAAATAGAAACTTTGGTTAAGAAATCCAACTCTCTGATCACATGTGTCCTCTTCATTAAGCAGCTCACAATTTGGAAGTAATGTCAACAAAACTAGCAAAAAGAAGGCAAGAATAGTGAAAAAATATAAATAAAAAGCCACAGTCCTTTGTAATCTAAACTTGGAAGCGATTATTTGTGAGGTATAATTAATTTCAAGCTCACCATCAAAAATATAGGCCAGGGTATGGATGTCAGAAGGGATCACTGACAGCCCTTATAGAAACTGCCTTTAATTAAGTGTATGTTATGAAAATAGATTTTTTTCTTTTATAATCATCTGATCTTACTTTTTAAAATTTTTACTATATATCAAATAGTTTGGAACCTAAAGCATGAGGGTAAAGACAGATTTGGAACATACCATGTCACTCTCAATATTTAAGAGTGATATTTAGGGGCACAGCATAATTCGTCACATCAAGGATGCTACTATTACCTTTATATTATGTTGGAAAGATATATTCATCCCTTGCTCTCTTTTTTTTTTCTCTCAAGTGGTGAAAAATTATAATGGCTAAAGTATACTTAGAAACCAAATTAAAACTGTACATTAGGGTATTAGTATAAGCTTGTTAAAGTATGACTAAGTAGTCCTGCATGCATTTTCATAATCTCCAATTTTTACCTATTGTGTCATATTTTTGTATCTGCATGAGCTAAATGTAGGTTTTGAAATAGAAATCTTTGTAAATGAGAACAGAGAGTGACCATGCCACTATGAAGCAATCATATAGTTAAAGGGAGGGAGAAGGATTGGCTTAAACACAAGACCTTTCCGTATACCCAGAATGAATGTCTCAGATATCACAAGTCCTTAAAATGACAATGTCCTCAAACCTGGGGGAAAGAAATCCTAATTTTCTATTCCTATTTGATTATATGTAAGAATTTAATCACTTACCTGGTGTCCATAGTTTTCCAAGGACATGCATGTGTTTCAAACTCTTTCTTGGTTTTAGTTGCTAACTTTATTTGACAGCTGGCTCCAGATCATTACTTTTAACCCCTTTTTCCTGCTAGTTACTCACTTCTGGCCTTCTTCATACTCATGTTAATAGACACCTATCCACCATTTTTGCAAATATAGTGAGATAAATCTAGTCTGTAAATTTTAACAAAATTATGGTGAAGATTAAAAAGATAGTGATTAAATTATAATGCAAAGATATTTGAGACAGTATTGATATGACTGTTCTTAAAGAACATAAGTCCATAAGTCTCTTTGGTGGTCTCCTACCCTGTAATATATTATTACTTGTTAAAGAGTTGGCTTACTCCAGGCTGGCACACGGGCATAGGATCTAGTATACTACTCCATTATTAAAGTGCTTTGGAACATGTCTCTCCTATTTAGAATGCAGACTTTGAATACAAGTCTTTAAGGAAAGATGTCTTAACCCTGGGATAAAATCTCCACAGCACTCATCTTAACAGGGACTTCACTGTATTATCGGAAATCTGCAGTATCTTTAGGAGAAATCCATTGTTTTGTGACCATGGATAGATAGACTTTCTCTATGTCTCTTAACATGGCAAAGCCTTTAACATTCAGAAATCACTATATTAGAATATTTGCTAACTTCTTTTGGTCTAGAGTATCATTTCCTATTCTATTTAAATAGGAAATTTAATCCATCTATCATCTGATGAGTGATAACACTAGGTTGGTGTATATATTCTGTCTTTATATTCTCTACTCCCAATTTTTCTAGTCAGCTTTTTTAAAATGTACTCACACATTCATATTCTAATAATAAACCATATTTAATATGCACTGGATATTCTAGGTTCATAATTTGGAAAGTCTTCTACATAAACAACTTTTCTTGTGACTTCACCAAAAAATGCTGTAGTAAGGACACAGTGGCAAAATATTAGTTGTTTTCCAAAACAGATCAATTGACCTGAAAGAAAAAATAATTTTAAAAGGTAATATTAAATTAAATGACAATATATATTCTGCTATATGTATTAGATTGATTCTGACAAAAGTTATGATGAAATGGAAAGATAAATTTTAGGTGATGGAATCCTAACTATATCTCATCATTTTCAATATATAAAACATTGACCCTTCATTTATGCTAATGCCTAACTCCCCAGAAACTGTGAATACATTACGGCACTTAGCAAATGGGAATAAAGATGCTAGATGAAATTAAGATTGCTAATCAGTTGTCTTAGAGATGATGAGATTATCCTAAGTAATTGAGATGGGCCCAATATAATCCCAAGGGTCCTTTAAAGTGGAAGAGAGAGTCAGAGTATGCCAGGGTGATATGGATTAAAAAAAAACTCAACTGGACATTGCTAACTTTAAAGATAGAAGAGGTTCACAAGCCAAGGAATATGGCCATCCTCTAGAAGATAGAAATGGCAAGAAAAGGGATCCTCCTCTGAAGCTATAGAAGGAACACAGCTCTTCCAATATCTTGGAATTCTCAAAACTCATTTTGCAAGTTCTACCTAGATACAAAACTTGACAATATTCATACTAAAGATATGAATGACTTATGCAACATGTTTATAACATTAGATCTTTCTTAATTTATCTGCATAGTTATCAATGCCAGTGAGTCTTGTGTCTTTTGATATTTCTTCTTACTCCTTAACCTCCCTTTACTTTAATATAAAGAAATCCCTTTAGCATCTTGTAGTATAGACCTAGTGGAAAAACATTTTGTTAGCTTTTGTTTGTCTAGGGATATCTTTATATTTCTTCATTTCTAAAAGATAACTTCACTGGATTTAATATTCTTGATTGACAGTTTCTTTCTCCAACCCTGCACCCTTAATTTCAATGAAAATATTATGTTATTGTCTCTTGGCCTGTTAGGTTTTTGCTGAGAAGTTTGCTGTCAGGTAAATTGCAACACCCTTATGTTCGTTTGTTCATATTCTCTCTCTCTCTCTCTCTCTCTCTCTCTCTCTCTCTCTCTCTCTCTCCTTCTTTCTATCCATTTTTTCTTTCATTTTCCTTTTTCTTTTCTTTTTTTGGTAGTTGTTGCCCTGAGAAAATCTCTAATATTTGAGAGATTGATTACGACATGTCTTGGAATAGATTTAGTTGAATCACATCTGGCTAGTGACTTGTGGCCTTCCTATACATGGGTTTTGTAGCCTTCGTTTAATTCGGTAAATTTTCTGTTATTTCAATTTGAATTAAGTTTTCTACTTCTTTAGCCTTCTCAATGCCCTCTTGAATTCCAGTCACCTAAATATTCCCTCTTTTAATGTTGTCCTAAAATTCACAGAGATTTCTTTACTCCTTTTTCTTTTACATCTGTGAATTTTGGAATAACCTGTCTTCAAGCTTAGTAATTATTTCTTTTATTTCATCTCTTCTGCTGCTGATGTCTTCTACTGTGCTTTTAATTATGTTTATTGTATTTTTTCAGCTTAAGGATTTCCTCTGGAAGTTTTTTAAAACATTGCTTCCATTTTTCTGTTAAGTTTCTATGTTAGAGGATTGAATCGTTTCTGTGTGTTCTCTTGAATCTTCTTCAGTTTCCTTAAAACCACTATTTTAAATTCTGTATTTGAGAGATCTCCTGAACCAAATTCTATCTGGTCAGTTTCTGTTGCCTTGTTTTGACTGTTGGGTGAAGTTTTGGTTTACTGAAAGCTCTTGATGTTTGGTGGTATGTGGCATCATCTGAGAACTGAGATTAGGTATTTATTCGAATCTTTGTAATGTGTTTGTGTGTGTGTGCATACAGTTTGTCTGACTTTCCAGAGATTCTAAGCTGACTACTTGTTTCTTTAAGCTTGCAATCATTTCCACTATTTCAGCACTACCTCATATGCCAAGTCCAATTTTGCCATGGGTCCACTGTTGATATGTTATTGCTGTTTCAGTGGTAGAAGGTGATTCAAACCCAAAATTTCCTCAAACCTACAAGTGGTATGTTGTTCAGTGTGGAATGGGGGAATACCTAAATATGCAGTTAATCTTCAGAAGCCTTTTCCTGATATCTGGGTAGGTCAAAACACCTATTCATAACCACCAGTCTATGCCATGCCTGTGTATACCAACACACTAATACTGCAATGCTGTGTTACACACTAAAATTAGAGCAGAACTATGTAGGACCAGGGTCCAAAATGCTATGGACTGACAACTGCTAAACTGGATTCTTAGCCCAAGATCACTATGACCATCCATAGGTGATGATGGCAGAAATACAAGTCTTGCAGACTGAAACTACATGTCTATTCCAATGGTGTGCAGGTCACTGCCTGGTGCAGAAGAGGTCTAGAGGTTCTATAAGCACAGTCTGAAGACAGCTGTATTGCCTAATAGTGGGGGATGGATGATGGAGAGAGCCTCTTGTCTTTTAAGGCTAACACTAAACTGAGACCCACTTGAGTCTCATAGCTGCAGGGGCCTGAGAAATCTCACAAATAGAGAGCAGATAAGTTAGGCTGACTCTAAGGTTGTTAGTGATACAAGCCAAAACTCAAGTCTGTCACACAGGCATTCGAGTCTCCTCTTGGTATCTTTGCAGGTCTCTTTACTTTGGTCCCTTAGCTCTGGCCTGGATAAAAGGCCCTTTTGTTTTCTCCTGATGCTGAGTCTAATTACAGTGGTCCTGGCACAGTAATCCAAGGCAAGTTCCTGTGCTACCTTGTGTCTTGTTCCTCAGTGGGTAGGTAGTCTTGATTTTTCCTCTGCTGCCTGAGGTCAGGAAGTGGCAGTGGAGGTAGTCACTTAGCTAAACCAGTCCATGGGTCCTGGCCTGAAGACAGATATTGTGGAGGTCTTCCTTACGTTAGGTTTCACCATGGTACTGGATTTTATGTTTAAGTCTTAAGTCTTGAACTTAATTCCCTCTCTCTTTCCCTTAAATGAGTAGCATCTCTCTTTCCTGTAGCTTGGAGTTGAGAGAAGGATGGTGCAGACAATGCTTACCTTTATGCCTTCTTCAATGCAACTTTTCTCATTATTATTCTAAAACCAGGTAGGCACTCTGGTCTCACCTTACTTCCTTAGATTTTGTAAAGTTAGTGTGGTTCACAAACTGGTATGTCTGTGGGCAATGATCACTGGAGAATTTTACTCAACTGTTATCTTGCTCTTTCTCTTAAAATTGTATTGTTTTTAAAATGCCATTTTGATAGCAATTTGTCACAGTAGTAAGATGAAACTTCAACAGAACTGTTTTTATTTCTCTGTTACCAATGATGAATACCTGCACCAGTATGTACATCTTCCCTTTTACTTGATGCATGACCTTGAAATTGTGACCTTGTATGTTAAAAGATACATTAATAATCTTATGGAAGGACGAGGAATATTTGATATATTATTTGCAAATAATAAATTTTAGTATATATAAATAAATTTATATTTATAAGCATCAGTTGTATATATTAACATATAGTACTGAGAGTCATAGCCAAGTCCCAAGTCCGAATGATGCATGGCATTTTTGCCAGCAAGCCATTGAGATGATAATGGCTATGTTAAGCTGTGTATATTAGACCCCTGCTGTCCGCCTCAGCCTGCTACTTTGGAGTTCTCATGGGGATTCCCGGAGAGTTCCCATTGGTTGGGGAAGTGCTGGAGGAGGGATTTCCGGTTGGTGGTTGCTGGAGGAGCTGCGTGGCATTTGGGAGAGTTCCCGGGAGCATGTGTGGAGTGTGCTGGTAGAGTTCAGAAATAAAGTTTGTTCCTGCTTCAGTGGCTCGGGATTTGTGCCCAGCCAGACTGCGGCAATATAGTGTAATTTTAGCTTTATATATCACTAAAATATATATTTCTATCTCCGTCTTTTTAATCTTTAAAATCACATTACTTAGACCCAAATATCTTGTATGTATGAGTGTGATGGTTTAACTCTGTTTTTCTGGATAAAATGACTTTGGTGTCTAGTTGAAGCTAGATAAAGCCTTTTAGCCACTCTGATGACCATAACATAAAAAACAAAAGGGCTCATTCCTAAGGTACTCTATGATCTGACTTCTGCTTAACACTGTGGCATGATTGCCATAATAGTCTCCACTTCTGTCCTGTAAATCAAGTATCACAGTGATTCAATGTTTCAACACGTGAAGTCCATTCTCTGCTCAGAATTCTGACACCATTTACTCTACCTGGGATATTCCTCCCTAGGACCTACTTGGCTAGATCTGTTACCAAGCTTTTCAGTGAAGCCCACCCCAGGCACCCAGGATAATGTTGTTATCCACTTCTCTCAATTCTAAAACACTGTATACATATTTTGCTTTTTGACTTCCCCAACTAGGATTTTACATGAATGGGCACTATTCATGTTTCCTTTTTCCATGACTGTGTCTATTAACTAGATAAGTGCCTAGTATATGGCTTGTGATAATTGATATTTATTAAATTAATACTTTTATTTGTTTGGCATTGATACAATAGCTTAAGCTTATCAGTCTTAAAGTCCTAATAAAACAATATATCATCAAATTCATTCTTTTGACTTCATGTATGAAAAGAATAAATAAAAAAACAAACAGGCTCCAGGAGAAATCACATAGCTACTTTCACCAAGTGTTCAATAAGAAAACTTTTATCTTTTAGTAAACAAAACTGAGTACAAGTCAATATATGACTTTGTGTTTACACTAATAGCAGCTTACACACTTTCCAATTTTAAACCTTTAGAAATTTCCACCCTGTTGTCTTTCTTTTAAGAAAGCTTTTTATTTATGAAGTCAACATTCCTTCTTACCTTCCACTACACTTTCTCAATATAGTCATTTATTTTTCAAATATTTGTAATAACTGTTGTAGCAATAGTGAATATTTTAGAGACAGAATTTTTTTATATGGTTATAGTCTTGGTACATGCGCACACGCGCACGCACACACACACACACACACACACACACACACACATTTCTATATACCAGCCAATCATCTGTTATGTACCATTGCAGATCCTTTCAATCTCACCTCTGTCTAGGCAGATAGCCACAGTTTTGCCCCAGCCACTGAGCAGCCACTGAGTCATTTCTGACCAATTTCACAGGTTTAGAAGCTGACAGAGTCTTATCTCAGGACCTTGCTGTGCTTCTTTGATTCTCAGATGCCAGTGATGTTCTGGGACCCTCTTAGGACCCATGGATACGAAGCTCATTTTCTCAGAGAGTTAATACTCTATTGGCTAAACCTCAGATCAGTAGGAAACAGGAGTTGGCCTACGATTTTGTTCCCCTGGAAAGAGCTTATTTGATCTTTTGGAAAACAGTCCTTCAAAACTAAGTGACCCATTATACTTGATGCTGGGAGTGACTCACTTGTAACACATTGTCACATTGGCTCTGCCTTCTTCACTGCTTCACTCATTTTACCTCACTCTGATTCTTTGGGGTTGTAGTCCTTAACAGACTTATGGGACATGAGCTCTTGCCTAAGGTTTTGCTCTCTGGGGAATACTGAGAATACTTCAAGGACCTTAAACCTAGTAAGAGGAGTTATATTCAGACTACTACAAAGTATTATGTAATATACTACATGTGTCTTGTCAGCTTTCTGTCACTAACAAAATGCCTAAGAAAATTAACTTCAACAAGGAAAGAATTATTTTGCCTCATAGTTTCAGAAGTTTTAGTCCAGGACTGGATGGCTCTATTGTTTTGGAGCTGAGGCAAGACAGAAAATAAGGATGGCAGGAGCCTGGGGTGGAGGATGTTACTTACTGCATGGCAGCCAGGAAGCAAAGAGAGAGCCACAAACTGGAGATACCATAAACTTCAAAGGCCCACCCAGTGACCTACTTCTTCCAACTAGTCCCTACCTCCTAGAGTCTCCCCCACTACCCTATGCCACCATAAGCTAGAGAACAAGCTTCCAACACATCAGCTTTTGATTAGCATTTAGATCCAAGGCACAATAATATCTTACTAAACATTTACAAAATACTATCCATGTTTAGAGGAAAGGGAGTTACTGTTTTCTTTCTTTTTTGCCCCCCCCCATCCCCGAGGTTAAAAAGGTTCTATTCAGAACATGATTTTCAGTAAGTAGTAAATAATGAGTAAAATTTTTCTAGAAAGGGAGATGAGCAATAACCACAGCATCTACAATGCTTGTGATGATCTTACCATGTCCAGGGATTAATCATATTTTACATATTAATCATATTTTACTGTGGGATGAGCATACATGAGTGTGTGATTGTGTGTGTGTGTATGTGTGTGTGTGTGTGTGTGTGTTGGAGAAATGTGTTAAAATTATCTTTGAAAATCTACTTTCTCTAAAATACTTACAGTGAATTATTATTTGAAACTTCTGATTAATAAAACCAAATTATAAGCCTTACTGAAATTATCATCTACTCAAATAGGAACTATAATATTTACCCAGAGTACAAGTGATCGTACTTTAGAAAAACCATGAGGTTTATAATGTTTTATATGGTTACATACTAGAGAGCTAAATTCAGTCTTTAGTCAGCTCCTGTCAAGATTGTCCTGACTTCCATGAGTTCAAGGGGGATAATCTTAAATCAGAGTTTGATGTGAAAAATGGAAAGCAAGATCCCAATATTCAGAACACATGATTTTAAATCTCTTGTCCATGATGGCTACAATAATTATATATTCAGTGTTTCAAATAGACTAAAAAATAAAAGCAGGAAAAGTAATATAATAACATTTAATAGCTGCTAAATCAGATAGGCCCAATAATGAACTCTAATTAAAACTGGCTGATTACCACTCTCACATCTTCTAATGACTGACAAACCTAAATCAAGAACTGATTTTAATAAATCTGAAAGCTGATAAATGAATTATTCTACTTGGAGAGGCAAGTAAATTTTCTCAATTAAATATTTTTTTAAAAAAGACATAGGAATATTGATATTTTCTTAAGAGACAGGGTAATTTGCTAAGTTGATTCTCATTTATGCTTATGTTGTTTAGTGGATCAAAGCAATTTCAGATCTTTTTGTTATGTCAGTCTCTTAACTTTTACATTATTCAACTTTAAATTAAATAGGTTTATATTAGTCAGCTTCATGTTACCATAATGAAATTCCTGAGAAAATTAACTTATAAAAAAAATTTTATTTACCTTATGATTCTAGAGGGTGTAGTCAAAGATCAGGCTGATCCTGTGCTTTGTCACTGGTGAGGTGCTACCTGGCAAGAGTGGGAGCATGTGGCAGAGTGAACCACTTACATTGTGACCCTGAAAGGAGAAAATGAAACAACAAAGCTCTACAATCTCCTTTGAGAGTACACATTCAATGATCTAAAGACCTTAACACTAAGTGCCCATATTACTTCCCAATACCCCCACTCTGTGGACCAAACCTTTATACATAGACTTTTGGGGGACATATTAAAATCATTTAGCCGGGCATGGTGATACACACCTGTAATCCCAGCCACTTGGGAGACTGAGATAGGAGGATTTTGAGTTCAAAGGCAGTTTTAGCGATTTAGCGAGGCCCTAAGAAACTCAGTGAGACCTTTTCTCTAAATAAAATACAAAAAAGGGCTGGGGATGTTGCTCAGTGGTTAAGCACTCCTGGGTTCAATCCCCACTACCAAAAAAAAAAAAAAAATTAAAAAAAAATAGCAATATTGTATTCTAAGTACAACACTGTATTTAGAATAGTAGAGTTTTAAAGTTTCAAAATTTGAGGAATTAATAATGGAAGGAAATACTCTGGAATGTTCGATACATATCATTTAAACTGAACCTTTCGACTATTATAAAGAAAACAGAAGTGAACCATAATGTTTGCCAAAATATAAGTTTTAAAAATTCCAGAATTAGGAGCATAAATCTATTTACTGTGTTTAGCATTATTTTCAAATTCATGCATTTTTCTCAAAATCATATGTGTGGCTGTAATACATTATTATAAATATTTTTCTTTTAATGTATATTTTTGATTATGATTTATTTTTCTCAGACATTCTCTTAGAACTTCCCCCTCAAAACAATATAGGGGAAATGTAGGATAGAATTTTTAAGTTAATCAGTTTAAAGCAAAGTCTCCTACATAAGCATGCTGGCTTATTTTTTTCTCTTTTTCTTTTTTCTTTCTTTTGATGCCAGGGTTGGACATACCGAGTGACACACTGTATACTGAGTCTAGACATGGTTTTAAAAGTTCTTTTTTTAAATTTTCTACAACACAAAAATATATATTTTTAACATAAAAATTCATCTAGAGGAAGAAAGTAGCTAACAATATATTAGAAAAAATTTAAAAGTCGGTTGTATTGTTATAATTTATATATGACAAAAATTATTCTTTTTAGATGTACAATTTGATGATTTTAAGTATTTTTATTTTTAATTTCATACATTAAACTCCCATTTTTGAGTATGGTGTGTGATGAGACTTGGAAAAACACAGAGTCTCATACCATCATTACTGAAGAGATAGAGAAACAGTTTCATATCCCCTGAGAAACTTCCAGACCGTTGCTTGTAGCCAGCTCTTTACTCATAAATTTGTCTTTCCTGAACATAATATAAATGGCATCACATAGTAATACACTTTGAATCTGACATTTTTACCTTAGAATGTTCCATTTATTATTAATAACCTCTATGTAGGTATCATGTTTCCTTTTTATTGCAGAGTGGTACTCCATTGTACACATGGTCATAGTTTTTTTTTTTTTTCTGTTTTCTAGTTGATGGACTTTTAAAATTGTATCCAATTTTTTACTATCACAAATAAAGGTTATAGCCACTTGCATAGAGTTCTGAGTAAACATAAGTTTTCAATTGCTGTGTCACTCTGCATTCTTACAAGCAAGGCATGAATGTCACCTGCTGTACTTCCTCACCAGTTCTTGGTGTTTCCAGGAGCTGTTTGTAATTTTAATGTTTTTAATAGATGTGTGATATTGTCACATTGTGGTTTGAATTAGCATCTCCCTAATGACTGTAGTTATTGAGCATCTTCTTATTTACTTAGTTGTTATTTGTATTTACTATGGCGAAATATCTGTTCAAAACTTTGCCCACTTTTTTTTTCTTATTATTTTTATTGAATTATGATAGTTCTTTACCTATTCTGGATGCCTATATTTTGTCATATTGATGATTACCAAATGTTATATATTTTTTAATAAATAATTCATTTTCCTGAAAAATTTTATACTATTCATTAAAGTCAATTTTGTAATTTTTCTGTTGGTTATAGTCTCTTTTTTTCCTTCTTTCTATGAACTGGTTGCCTATTCTTAGATTACACATTTTGTCTAAAATGTATAGTTTTACATTTCATATTCAGCTCTAATATGATTTTAGAGTTGATTAGGTAGAAAAAGTGAAAGGTCACATCATTTTTTTGCATATGAATGTCTAATTTTCTGTCACCATTTATTGAAAATCAATTCTTATTGATTGCTTTTAAAGCATTTTTGACAAAAATAAACATTTATGAGTTTCTACTCCTATTTTGTGCCTTTCATTTTTGGATCTAGCTTTTTGTCAGTAAACAATGTGCTGTTCACTACAATTTCTCTTGCTATAATAGTAGGTAGAACAAGGTCTGCCTTGTTTTTCAGCAGATAGATCATGCATATATTTTGTTGTGTTTTCTAAATAATTCATTTATTGAAAATTTGATACATGGTATAAATATAACATCTTTGATTTATAGATGTTCATCATTTTCCTATAGAGATGCAATTGAGTTTTGTTACTGTGATGAACTAAATTTCATTATTCTTAGAGGTTTTGGTTTGGTTTGTGTTTAGTTTTGGTTTTGAGGTTCCAGGGGTTTTTCTACATAGCCAATTATGGTCCATTTTAATATACCATGTTTATTTCTCTGTCTTCTGTTTCAATTTGGAAGCTTTAGAGGCATTAGTGTTATAGTAATTGTCATAGCTGCCTTCCAATTTGGGAGCTTTACTTTTTTCTTGTCTCTCTTTTTCTTTTCTTTTTACTCTTGTGAAGCAGACCAGAGACCCCCGCTCAGAAGACCCTTACATAGAAGAAGAAACCCCCACCATCTTTGTAACATATAAGTTCCTCCTCTTGTCAGAAAGCTTTATAACAGAATATCAGGAAACATGTCTACAAAAATACTCAATGTGGAATAGGAGTTCCTATTTTTTGTGAGAACTAAGTTACTCTGCAAAAACTATGTTTGACTACAGACTTGATGATGTCACTTCTGCTTTTGTTGGAAAACCTCTGACTAATCTAAAAAATGAAATAAATGCACTTTCTGTGAACTTAAGGAAAAAAAAAACTTTATATAGCCTTCTACAAAAAATGTAAACATCCAAGCTACCCTGCGCCTTTGGTATAAAGTTCCAAGAATTTCCAGGCTCATCATTCAGAGAATTTTAGGTAATAGTCCCTCTGGAACCTAAAGCCAATAAACCCACTTCCTGAAAATTCCTCTGGTGTCCAGCTTCTTCTGTGCAGCATTAGTTGTGCCAATACAGTATTAATGGTGAGAAAAGATTGCTTTGTCAGTCTTTCACTATTATAATATTATCTTTTGTTCATTACAGATAACAGATTAAGGATGTACTATCAGGTTAAGGATGTACTCTTAGTTTTCTGAAGGTTTTGCCATGAAGGAATGTTGAATTTTGTCAAATCCTCTTTTTATTACTATATTTTTCTTAGTATTCTCATAATATCAAGAAATATATAAATTAAATTTCTGATACTGAAAAGTTTATAGTACTTGAATGGATTTTTTCTGTGATAGATTAGGTTATGCATATATTACTAGATTATGCTTACTAGTAACTTGTTAAGTTTCACTCCTATTTTGATTAGGGGAAGTAGCTCATGTTTCATTTTAATAGAGTTTATTTCTTCGTTTTCTGTTACAATTTGGGAGCTTTGAAGGCATTGATGGTATAGTGGTTATCATTGCTTCCTTCCAATTTGGGAGCTTTGTTTCCCTACAATAATGCTTACTTTAGGAGGAATTAAATTAAGTTACTTTGTGGAATTTGCTTTCTTATTAGTGATTTCTGTCCATTTTCATAGATTTTAGTAAAAAAAACTTGACTTATTTTTTACAAAGCTATGCAAAAGCTGTAGTACTACCACTCAATAGTAATCTCAAAATTTAAAAAAAGGAAAGTTAAAAATGTAGATAAACTAGGAAGCTCCTACTCTGCTTGCAGCCTGCTCTTGAACAAGCCCTTGTTAGAAGAGAAATAAGAAAGTTATGCCTTGAAATTTGCAGGAGTATACATATATCACTACTGCCTACATGCATTCAGACAGCTATCATTTTATATTATATTTTCATTTATATTTTCATCTTCTTTAATGCACATGCTGACCTGTGACAGCAGAGTCACTGTTTATCAGTAATATCTGCACCAAGAATGAAGTCTGAAATGCAAATCTTTCATGGACTGCAGTATCCTGGGAATTCTAGTACCAAGCTTTTATGCTCATTTTTATTGCCAACTATTACCAACCACAGAAATTCACATGGATGCAGTTATTCCTATTTCCTCATTTTCAATTTGAACCTATTCTTCTTATGCTGAGGAAAAGCTATAAAAATGGAATTTTCAATCCCCTTAATATATTTATTGTTAACAAATATTTGAGAAACAAGTTTTAGATTATTTATGAACAATGAGGTACATTACCTTCTTAATTACATTCCAGCTGACATTACATGATGAAATGTTAAATTGTAATTTTGAATCAATCAAATTTAAATCCATGCCTTTCTCAAAGTCACAGGCAGCTCATTACATTATAATTCAAACCTCTGTTCATTGTCTAAGAACATGGGTATTCTCTTCAATGATTTTCAACTTAGGAGTGTCCCCTGGACTGCTAAAATTTGAATAAATATTTACAAATAAATAATCTTCATTCATAGGAGATTTTATTAGAGATGTTCAAAATAGTGATATCCATTAATAGCATCTTATTTTTTTTCAAAATGACTCATGAATCCCATGAGTCAGAATATCTCACAACTTGACATATTATGTCTCATTTTGGCATCCAAAACTCATAAGATTCATTTTTGTAGAATGAATTAGTTTTCAAGTAGCAGAACATACTTTCAAACAAATACACACACACATGTTTATGGATACATGTATATACACACGCATGCAGAGCCTCAGAATCTGTAGTGGATTGGTTCCAGGCACCCCCACTAAAGTCTATGGATGCTCAAGTCCCTATGTGAAATGGTATAGTATTTTCCTATAACCTATACTCATCTCCTATGTACCTTAAATCCTCCCATTCTTACTTAAATACCTAATACAATATAATAATTGTAATATATGTATTTTTAGGGAATACATATATTACAATTATTATAAGAAAAAAGTCGACAAACATTCAAAAGACATAATTAAAATATTTTTTCAATCCTCAGTTCAGTGAATATGAATATGATATCAAATTATGACCTTAAATATTAACTGTTTGGGGCATAAACCATTCCTAATGTCTATAAGGAATTTTTAAAAATATTTAAGAGGAAAAGAACACAGTTTTATTACCTGGTTTATAAAAATTAATTAGTCTACTGTATCCTTTTTTGAAAGTCATGACTGCTACACTGGAAGTAGATCATAAAGTTATTTATTCAGTATTTAAAGCCTTTTGACAACAAGTTTATTAAGTCAGTGAAGATGACTGTTTTACAGTATGAATGCACCTGATATGTTCCTATGTTCATGTCTAAACCTATACACGAACACAGTCTGATGGTGTGCTTCAAGTTCTATTGTTTTAGTTACCTATCAATTCCTCTGTGACTGAAATAAGGCTGCCCTTTGGTTTTTACTGGTGCAGCTATTTACAGACACCAGTGATGTTGGAGATAGATGGTTCACCTCATGGGACATCTGACACCTTTCTCAAAAAGAGATCTTCCTCTCTGATTACAGTGCTGTGTCCCACTTTAGTCTGTCTGACATTGTTCTTTCCAAGTCATATAGAGCTGTGAAGTTGTGAAAGCAAATATAACTGAAGATTAGAAGTGCCGCTAAGTGCTCAAGGTTTCTGATGAGAAAATTGTCTCAGAGAGGTTAAAAATCTTCACTCAGAGATATTTTCTACTTCAAAACCTCAATTCTAACATGTTGCTTTATTTATAAGCTTGAGACCAGGAATTAAGATAAGCTATCTGGTGCTTCTGGAATATATATGTGTGTGTGTGTGTGTGTGTGTGTGTGTGTGTGTGTGTGTGTGTTTATTCATCTTATTAGATGTTTTTCAAGTTAAAAGTCAAAAATTGAGTTGATACAGAAAGAGTTTAAACTTTTTGATAAAGTTAGAATGTTTTGTTCACTCAGGTCTAAAGGAAGAAATGTAGTAATTTTTAATAATAATTTCTGAATATAAATAAGTAAGATACTTATGGAATAGAATATAACCTGATAGATATATGGCCTAATATGTTAAAATGTTCCTAGAACATATCAAGAAATACTTAGATGGTTTTTGCATAGAAGATTTTTTAGGCAAATTGATTTTTTGCAAAGACAATGATTACATTAATGAGCTAAAATATGTACTGGGTTCAAAAATCTTTCATAGACTGTATAATACTGACTAGCTTGTTGATCCAGATTTTATTTCAAACTGTCACTTCAATTTTAAGAAAGGAACAACAGCAAAAATGAAAAAAGAATAGCTCATATCACCAATTTGAGTAATATTCAATATGCAGATATTAAAAATAGAATATTGTGTTCCACTGTTTTATTTACCTAAATATACTTCTTTTCTGATTCTGTCCATGGTATTCAGTTCAAAAATGGTACATGTAGCTAGCTTTGAAATTTAATTGTATTAAAGCATTTTTTTTTCTTTAATGTGGACTAAAAAAATGCAAAAAGCTATAAATCAGTCCTTTTCTTTTGAAACTTCATTGGGTTATAAATAATTCTGACTAGAAACACACACCAAAATGAATGAATTGTATAAAATGTAAACAAAGAAGCATTCTAGATTTACTTGAAAGTGTTGAGTCAATGCTCACATTTATCTGTTTTTGTAAACAGTGATTTATGATGCCTACAACCTAGAAACATTAAGCATTAGAAAGACTTTAAAATTTGATGTAAAAACTAAGATTTTTTTTGAAATATCAACATCTTCTATCATCTATTACGTGTCTATTTTACATACAGAATAATTTTAAAATTTGTTTACTGCATAGTGAAGTTCAAACTTCATCTAAAATATCTTCTTACAATTCTTATAATAAGTATAATTAAGGCTGTGAATCTCAATACAACTCACAAAAGGATTAGCTCTAAATTTTTTAGTTCAAGCATATAATAATTCTCATTTTAATTCGTTAACGACTTCTTTGTGTTCTGACCATCTTATTAGGTTCTAAATGCTGACTCCAGTTCTAGTTCAAGATGATATTTTCCACAACTATATGAGCTAAGTTACTGTTCCCTCAGTAGTGTACTCCCAAAGCCCCAATGGAGTCTTTTGCAGCTATAGAACAGCCTTCAACCATCAACCTTTTACCTCTCTTATTTACATTGACATATGGTATTATTTCTAGCTTCTATTTTAAATATGAGTTATTTTCTGAGAGATTGTCTAGTACTCATGCTTTCTTTCAAAACACGATGCTTACTTATCACATTCTTACTTAAAATATGCATTTTCTCAATTATTGCCCTCCTATATGTGTAGTATTTCTTCATATTACATTTTCTACTGCTGGTCATGTCTCAGGTCTTCTAAACTTTTAAATCTGTTTAAACTTTTAAATCTGTTCATTCATCTCCATGCTTAAAACAATGAGGGACAAAGGTTATGTTTGAATTTTGGAGATCAGATCATTCTTCTTAATCAGATATCTACCAAAAAAAGGTTACTATTTTCTTTTCTTTTCCACTATCCTACTGACAGGTCTGGGTTATAAATACACAATGGAATTTTATGTCTTCTCCAAGACATTTGTATTAAGGCTGAAGACTGAGTGAGGAAAATATGATATCTTGTTAAAAAATACATCTCCTTTGTAAATACATTTCTTTCTATACACATTCAAAGTTGGAGGATATCTTAAGATACAATTACCCCAACAGTATATAAAGGGGATATTTATGGTATTGCAAAATTCAACAATGTTTAATATTTATTCTCATAATCAAAGTCAGAGAAAGTTAAACATCATACAAATCTAAATAGCATTAACAATAAAAAATGTGGAAATTAACTATGATGATTAATTGAAAAAGAGAGTGTTACACATGAAAAAATATTACAAATTTAGTTATTTCCAGTACTTAAAAATTAAAATTTTATAATTAAGTAAACTCAACTGCATAAAAACATTAAAACTAAACTTTAAGAAAAAAACAACATCTATTAGGTTTTCAAGGTTAAATTATATGGTGAACAAATACCTATGTATTTTTATCTAGGCTTTTAAACTTTTAATGAAGAAACCTGACATTTCTGCATATTTAAAAGCAGAAAAATGCTAACCATAATTTGTGTACATTAAAGAGGTGATGTTTCTATTGATATGTTGTATTATATAATGGACATTTAGATTATACTTACACCAAATTTTTAAGTTCTTTACTTTTCATCCATGTAATATGTTTATTGTTTTCAATTATTTATGTTTTCTTTATTGTTTAACCCTGAACATGGACATCTGTGCCTTGAAGAAACTTTTACTAATGATTTTCTGAATACCAATAAGAAATTTGATTTGCTTTCAATTCTTGAATGTGCACATTTATTAGACTTAATATCTGAAAGGGGATGCCAACTAGTTCCAGTTATATTATTATTATTCAAAAGATATGGATTTAGGGTTTCCTTAATACTGTTTAAAAATATTTTTCAATGACTTGAAATACCAGATAAAAGGTGTTTTCTTTCTTTGGAGTATAAATAGATTATTTCAGTGGTATTTTATGACTATTCAATGAAACTCTTCTATTTGTACAGGTCCATACAATATGTGGACAGCCTGAGTTACAAAAACCAGACTCTTATCCTTTTTTCAGACAAAATAATCAAATAGAAAAGGAAATGAATGATCACGGAGAACTAAGGCATTCCTAAATACGTTGCTGGAACACTGTCAAGTACTGAATTACATTTTCTTATATACAAATGACTATGTATCTTAGTTTTCTCAATTCAGTTCCAGTTTATGCCTGCTATGTTATTACTATCAGTACTTCTTTCATACTTAAAAACATTCTTCTTTGAACCATAAATTACATAGTGCATCCTATTGCTAATCATAAAATTTACAATGAAAATAATTAGATAATGGTTCCAGAAAACCTTTTGAAAAGTAGGTTACTAAGTACAAACAGTAAGAGAAATGAGAAGATTAAACCATTTCACTCTATGTGTTTTGAATTGTTTCATTTTTTTTCTATCTACCCATTTAAATGTAGGCTTTGCTTTATTCTGGACTAATTATGGCAATGCAAATTAGTGAAGCACTTTGTTCTACCTTTTCCACTTGGTGCGAAGGGGTGGGCATAGGAGTTAAAAAAAAAGTCCAATTCAAAATACTTTTGACACAAACAGACTTAAATCTATTCTATGGTCATTATAGAGGCTGCTATTTTCTGCAGTAGCCAATAAATAATGAACAAACTAATAATAACATAATGTATTGCTGTTCAAAAACTCTCACTGTTGAGTAATACAGTCTTGTTAGAGGAATGTTTTAGTCAGAAATTGAACCATAAGTAAGAATCAAAGCATCACTCTTATTATTCATAATATTAAAATAAACATGATTAATTTTGAAGCTAGCTATATCCATTATAAAACTTTTCAGTACTGTTTATTGATTTCTTTGTATTTGTGACCCCTAGAGGTTAGCTCTTGTCACTGGGAAAACTGATGTTTCCTTTACTGATTTATAAAGAATCACCTCATGATCTTGCTCTGGAATACGACTGACAACATCCATCTGAATTAGTTCATTACAGGCAGAAAGACTGCCCAGACTTTTATGTAGGAGGACCATGTTAACATCATTGTCAATCACTATTTTTATAAATTATCAGTAATTGCTAAGATTTATTGAGTTTTTTCTTTTACCAGGCATATTACAAAAGGATCCTTGTCATTTAATCTTTGCAATAATAGAAGGCAGATACTTCTATTATTATAATTAGCATAATATTATAATCCTATCTCCATTTTTTAAAAAAGAGGATTAAATTATTTGAGTAGTATACTTTTGAAGGAAATTAGTTTATACAGTAATGTATAATTATGTATGTAGTGTGTTTATTTCATGCTAAGTTTAATCCATCCTAGAGTAAGTGAAGACTATTGGAAGCAATACAGCATGCTTCATTACTTAAAAAAGAGGAAAATAAAAGAAAGAAAGAAAGAAAGAATCTGTATAGAATGATATTAAATCTGAGACACTATGAGGCATGTATTTGTAAAAGATCTTGTCTTTCTGATTTCTAATCAGAGAAAATAATAACTTCATACAAAACATAGTTTGATTTTCTTTTTCTTTAGAATTAAGGAAGATAATCAATATTTTTGAAAATTAAAGCAAGTAGTCATAATCATTTTTAAAAAATTGACACATAATTGTAGATATTTGTAGGACATAGTGTGACGTTCCATGTAAGTATAAACTGTGTAGTGATTAGCTTCGTGTAATTAGTGTGTCTATTACCACAGACACATCATTTATTTGTTTAGAGAATATTTAAAATCTCTATACTCACTATTTTAAAATATTCAATTCATCTTTATCAATCATAGTGATCCCACTAAGCTATAGAACATTAGAAGGTATTCCTTTTATACAACCACATCCCTGATCACATTACCCATCCTTTCTCCATCCCTCCCCAGAATCATGCTTCAATGTTCTATGCAGAATGATTTCCTCCCGTAGAAGGGTCCTCCACAACTGATAACTAGATGGAGAAGCAAAGTTAAAATTTATCTGAATTAAGAGTAAAAATAACTGTTTGCTTTAGATATGTTGCCCTTGTTTTTTTTCAGTTATCATTAGAATTATAACAGCTCATTATATGAAGGAACAATTATAAAAATGTGTTTGAATTTATTTGCACATACCAACAGTGAAGGTGACCCCTCCAACACACAGGCACACACACATTTTATTCTCACAGACAGTTATGCTGTTGTAAGGGTCAAAAGTAAGATGCTTGGAATATACAAATATGGGGCCTTGAAGAATGCTAATGCTATGAGAATTAGCAAACTAAGACCTGAGAGACAATCTGGATACTCCCATAAATCCTGATTATGGTGAAACAAAAAGAAAAGAAACAGTAAAACCAATTAACACCAAAATTCACCAAGCTAATGGAATGTCAGAAGTAAAGGAACTAAGAATGATCAACACATGGATTAATAATGGGAAGGATAAGTGGTTCTACATTGGAAACTTTCCTCAAAATGTTTTAGATCTGCATTTTTACAATGTGGATGCTTCTTGAATTTGGTTAAATATAAAAAAAATACTGTGCCTGTTATTTTATTATCCTTATAAAATCAATTATGGAAATTAATTTACTGAAATATTATCAAAGTACTTTATCCTAACACTGCTGATATTTCCAAATTCATATTATTATCATAAACCTTATTTTGTACACTTGAATTTATTTGCAGGAAAATTTTAATTTTTATGGCTTTGATTAATTTTCTCTGATGTGTTTAGGTATTGGCCCACAATAAGCACTGCTTTTGATGCAAGTAGACTTCTTTCCCATGAAACGTCCTTGCCTTAGAAAACTTTACTCCAAGAATAAAGACAATACAAAACAGATGCATGTGTGCACACACAAATGCATATGCACTCACATGTGGACTCACATATTTTATTCTAATCAGTTATATGAGTGGAATTAAACTAGCAATTTGGTGGAAACACAACCATTCGGGTCATTCATCTTTTTTCTGTACTTATAGACTCATTTACTGTAAGGTGTTTTTCAACTTTAATACTGAAACTTTTCTGCACTTTATATACATTCACATAGATAGTGTTTATGATGTTTAGTCATCTCAATAAAAAGCTCAGCAACTCCGTAAGATTCAGTGTATTTGCTGTATTCCAACCCAAAGTTGTCTTCTTTACTGGATGTAAATTGAACATCAAATGTAACCTAGGTCTCTTTGCTTTTACATCTCATAACCCTGAAATCCACCTTCTGCCTTGTTGCCATAGTGATTTGTCTACAAGAAGAAACTCGCTTTTTTCCTCCTTCTATTTAGATGGACTGTGGCTCTTTTGCAATGATCCATGTGACATTGATGTCCTCTGGATCCTGGTCCTGCTGCCTGAGCTTTATTCACCACTCTCTTTCCAACTTCACATTCATCACAATATTATGTGATTGTTTCGAGTTCATCCAACACATCTATGTCCTTTCACGATTGTCTGTATATGCTTCTGCTTTTCCTGTTGTTAAAACATAATAGCCTCTGACTTATTTACTTATCACCTTCAATTAAGGATTACCTTAGATATTCTGTCCTCCAACAAGACACTCCTGATCTAGTGAGCAAGCTAGGTGTCCTCCGCCTTGAGTCCACATATTGTCAACTTTTTCCCTTATCAAGATAATCTGCTTATGAACTTTATCCCTTTAAATTAAAATTTATTTGATAATATAGCCATAGTTTTTCTCATTGTAGACTCATCCGTGAGTGCTATGTCTGGAAAATTTGGGTCATGCTTATTTGTTGAAATGAAATAGCCAGATTTTACTTAAATGAGAGTCAGACTACAATCTTAAGCTAGTTTGCCCATTCACAGAAAAATTTTGTGTAATTTTTGAAATAAAAATATACATAAAGGAGGAAGATAGACGGCATCTTTCTAGTAATCTTAAATTCATGCCCTGCTCTGCTTTCTTTACTGTTTTAGATAATTATTTTATTTATTAAGTGTTGTTCTTTTCATTTTTGTAGTTCCTGGGGATAAGTTCTTTTATGTGCAGTTGTTTCAAACTGTGACCAATTGCTATACCAGCAGTTCACTTCTAATAGGAAACCCACCAAAATATAATTTATTTAACCCTCTTTTTTTTCTGAAGTCTGTATGGATATGGGCAAGAAAAAATGGTATGTACACCACTAATGCTTCCTGTTGTGCATTCTTTTCTCCTGAGGGAAGCTACTCTCCCAAGAGATTGCTTGCAACAAAGTTTATTAGTTGAGTCTTAACTTTTTTTTTTGCAGCTTTGGGGTTGACCAGACTTGACTGTCACCTCTAACAGTTTTTAGGTCAGCTGCTTAGGTCGACAGCTCACAGTGGAATCCATTCATCACATACACACAGGAGTCAGCACCTGGACTGTATGAAGTGCACCTGTTAAACTGCATGTCTCTTAGTATAGACATGTTAAACTTTTAGAACTGTTTTAGAACTGCTTCAGAGGAGTAGTTCTATACAACCTAAAATACTTCAGTTCTGTGTTCTTAGCAGGATTTCCTGTTTTCTAAGGTCTGAAATATATCCTCTGTTTCTATCCCTGAGGATACCTGTGTACTCCCCAGGTGTGGAGGTTGAAGAATTAAGAATTAAATAATGTAATATTTCCATTATTTTATCTTATTTAGTCTAACACATCTATGCCATTTACTCTATTGGAATCATCTTTGCATATTTTACATTCCTGCATAATATCAGAATAATCTAAATTTTAGTACTGACTCTGAGTAATGTGTAGATAAATATTTTCATTTTATTTTTATAAATCTTATATTTTTCGATTAGACTACTAGTTCCTTGAGGGCAGGAAGTAAGCTTGGTATAATTTTGTACCCTTTATTTCTCTGCAGTAAAATTTTTTATTGACTTCCATTCAAATGTATGTAGCTGCCTGAGCAGTGGCTCATGCCTGTAATCCCAGTGGCTTGAGAGGCTGAGTCAGGAGGATCAGGAGTTCAAAGTCAGCCTTAACAATTTAGCAAGGCCCTAAGCAACTTAGTGAAACCCTGTCTCGAAATCAAACATAAAATAGGGCTGGGGGATGTGACTTAATGTTTAAGCACCCCTGGGTTCAATCCCTAGTAACCCCCTGAAAAAAAGTTATGTAGCTACCTAAATGTCACTTAAATAACAAATTCATAATTTGTTCATATTAGATGAAAAATATAAAAATAAAATTATAAAAAATCTTCCAGTATCAACACTTGGTGCCCAGTTCAGGAATAATTATAATTACTTGATAAAACATTGCTAGTTAGAATGAATTAATTAAGAATATTTATGAAATTTTGTTTAAATATAATTTCTGCATTTTAATTGTGGGTTCAATTTAAATTTCTCTCTTTAGTTAATTAGTTATTACTATCTCTATGAGCAGTGAAGCCTCAACTATTCTCAAAAGAAACTCCCAAGAGCTTCCTTCTTTTTAATTGTATTTAAATAGGTCATGAGAAAGTTAAAAGATAAATTGTCATCAAAGGACAAAGATGCTGTCACACTTGTAAGGGACAGGTTAGTTAGTGGAGGAAAGATATAAAATATAATCAAATTATTAATATTATATGAGGCAAAATAAAATAGTAAAATAATACCTGAAAAATTAGATTAAACAGGAAATAGAATAATAAAGGATTTTTAAGAATCAGCACTGAACAAACACTTCACAGAAAAAATACAATTGATCAACAAATATATGAAAAAATGTTCAACACCTCTAGCAAACAGAGAAATGCAAATCAAAACTACTGTAAGATTTCATTTCACTCCAGTCAGAAGGGCAATTATCAAGAATACAAGCAACAATAAATGTTGGAGAGGATGTGAGGGAAAGGTACATTCAGATATTGCTGGTGGGACTGCAAATTCATGCAACTCTTTTGAAGTGGCACTAATATACCATTGTGTACACCACATTTTCTTTAATGGCATAGATGTGTAAGACTATCTCAGAATAGTATCTCATAAACCTTGGAATGGAAGTACCATTTGACCTAGTTATCCAACTCCTCAGTTTATTCCCCAAAGACTTAAAATTAGAATACTACATTGACGCAGCCACATCAATGTTTATAGCAGTTCAATTCACAATAGCTGAAGTAGGGAACCAACCTAGGTACCTTTAAACAGATGAATGGATAAAGAAAATGTGGTGATCAGAATGGAATATTACTCAGCAATAAAAATGAAAGTTATGGTATTTGCCAGTAAATGGATGGAACTGGAGACTATCATGCTAAATGAAATAAGCCAAAGTCAAAGAATCAAAGGCCAAATGTTTTCTCTGAAATGCAAATGCTAATTCCCAATAAGGGAGGGTTCTAGGAAAGAATAAAGGTATTTTGTGTTATGTAGAGAGAAGTGAAGGGAAGGGAAGGGATATGAGGGTACAAAGGGTAGTAGAATGAATCACACATTATTACCCTATATAGATATATGACTACATGGCCAGTGTGATTCTATATCATGTACAACCCAAAGAATAAGAAATTATACTCCATTTATGTATGATGTTTCAAAGTGCATTCTACTGTCATGTGTAACTAATTAGAACAAATTAAAAAATCATTTTCCAATTTTGGCAAAAAAAAAGAATAAAACAGCAAAACACCGAAATATATATTGCAAAAACTGGAACAATCTTAGAAATATTACCTAGTCACAAATAAATAAAAATTTTTCAGCTAAGTCTCATTTTAGTGTATGGAAAAAACACATTTAGTCAGCAATGGAGTTTGGATTAAAGTAAGCATTATTTCTAAACCAGGCTCATCTTTTTGTAGGTTTTGTGATTCTATGTTGATTATCTAATTTTACTATGCCTCAAAATCTTCATTTGTAAAATATAAAATGTGATTGCTGTGTGATTAATGAATTAATTTTAAATATTTCATGTAACCTAGTAATGATTATCACTTTAATAACAAATCAATAAATTAATTTGTTCATATTAAATTAACACTGTAATTTCAGTATTATTTCTTCATTATCAATGATCATGGTTTATGTTCATATTGGATAATATTTTATATTGTTATGAGACTAAAAATTTGAACATCTGAATGAAATAAACTATTTCCAGAAAAAAAATAAATGCAATATTTACCAAAAGGTCAATATGCAAATAGAAGAGGTGAATATATTAGGAATATTTAGGTATTATTAAGTAACTTCAGAGGGAAGATGATCTGACAATGACACTCAATTTCTGTTAAAAACACATTTCCCAAAATATCAACCAATTAGGGAAAAGACTAATTCATGCACTAAAACTAGCAAGCTCTCAAAATTTAACAATGAAAGAAATGTTTAAATGAGAAGGAATCTTGAAAATGAACAAAAGCTAAACACATTGTCTTGTAATTTTTAAAAAAATAACTCTTTGCCAAAATTGCTGATTCTGATGATAAAATTATTGTGATGTTAAGAAATGTTCTTAAAAAGTTTCTTGCAATGGTGTAAAAATAGAGCCAGCCAACTCTACACTAATTCATCTCTAAAAAATGCTATTATTTCAAAAAATATTAAAGCAAAGTATGAAAGTTTAAAAAAATGTCTTGAATCTATGGCCTAAATATTTTTCACATGTTACATTTCTAGATATCTCAATTCTCAAGACCTCTGACTAGCTCAAGACCTCTTTATCCACACCTGAAGTAAAGCACAGTGTTTCACAGACATCACTCATTTTAGTATGCTTCCCCCAGCACAATCTTTCTATTGAGGAAATGATCTTTTAAAACTTATATCTGATTAAGTCACCACCCAGCCTTAGATCAATGAATGCTTGCACTTTCTCTTAGAATAAATTCTAGACTTCTACCTGACTTTATGTCTTAATCTGACCACCAGTCTCTCATTGATTTAATCACCCTAAATTCCTGCATCAAACTGTCTTTTAATCATGAATAAAAAATTCTTTAAATTCTTCAAATAAACCATTTTCCTGAAGTCTCTGGGATTTCATGTAAGCTGTTCACGTTTGCATGAAAATTCATTTACACTGTAGAGTATTTCTTACCTTTAGTGGCCCCTCTTACACCTTAGACAGAAATAAAGTTCACAGTGAATTTTAGACTTAGTAAGATTTTTAGAAGTATCACAGGGGAGTAGCATCATAAATTTGTATAAAGAATGATATGTTTAAGTTCCAATCAAAAGGAATAACCAAGAGAAAAAGATGGGAAAATTGTTCTATATTAAAGAAAGTATGCTCATAAAAATACATAATTGAAAGAGTGAAAAAGTAATTCATCTAGTGAAGAGAGATATCTATAACACAGATAACAGAAAACAGCACATACAAAAGGTACATAGAAAATGCCTATAAATAAGTAAAAAAATAAACAATGATAAGACTATACTTGGAAAAGAGTGGGCAAGAGGCTCCAACTAATATTAACAATTAGGCTGTTACAATGAGCAGTAAACTTATTAAAAGATGTTCAACTTCAACAGGAAACTGCATTTTAAAACTGCAAATTAGAACCACAACACACCAATTCAACACTGAAAAATCAGCAAGACCAAGGAGTTACAGGATGGGAATCATCCAGGATTTGCAGATTGCTTCTAGTATAAATATTTGAAACCACTTTCAAAAACAACATGCTGAGGAGGTAGGAGGTGAGGATATAGAGTTATAATATCTTAGGAAGTGTGAAAGAGAAATCTAAAGAGGAATATTAGTAGCAGGAAAAGAGAGAAGAAGTAATTTGGGATACACAAGTAAGGTGTTCATTAGAGATTTTGGTCTAAAGTTTTCTTCTTTGATGTGTCTTTTCATGGTTTTGGAATCAGGGTAATATTGGCCTTATCTGATGAGTTTGGAAGTGCTGCCTCTTTTTCTATTTCCTGGAATATACTGAAGAGTATGGTATTAGTTCTTCTTTAAAGGTCTGGTAGAACTCGGCTGTGTATCCATCCTGTCCTGGGCTTTTCTTGGTTGATAGACTTCTGATGGCATCTTCTATTTTGTCTCTTGAAATTGATCTGTTTAAATTGTGTATATCATTTGGGAAAATTATATGACTCTAGAAATTTGTCAATGCCTTCAATATTTTCTATTTTATTGGAGAACAAGTTTTCAAAATAATTTTTAATTATCTTCTGTATTTCTGTAGTGTCTGTTGTGATATTTCCTTTTTCATTAAGGATGTTAGTGATGAAAATGAACTCATTAACTAATGAACTCATCTCCTTTTGTTCATTAGCATGGCTAAGGGGACGTCAATTTTATTTATTTATTTCAACAAACTATCTTTTTGTTTTGTCAATTTTTTCAATTGGTTTTTTGTTTTGATTTTATTGATTTCAGCTCTGATTTTAATTATTTTCTATCTTCTACTGCTTTTGGTGGTTTTGATTTGTTCTTTTTCTAGCACTTTGAGATGTAATGTTAAGTCATTTATTTGTTGATTTTTCCTTCTTTTAAGGAATGAATCCTATGCAATAAAATTTTCTCTTAGTACTGCCTTCATAGTGTCCCAGAGATTTCAACATGTTGTATCTGTGTTCTCATTCACCTCTAAGAATTTTTTAATCTCCTCCTTATGTCTTTTTCAACCCATTGGTCATTCAGTAGCATATTATTTATTCTCCAGGTGTTGGAGTAGCTTTTTTTAAATTTTATCATTGATTTCTAATTTCATTCCATTGTGATCTGATAAAATGCAGGATAGTATCTCTACTTTATTTTTTAAGGAGAGAGAGAGAATTTTTAATATTTATTTTTTAGTTTTCAGCAGACACAACATCTTTGTTTGTATGTGATGCTGAGGATCGAACCCGGGCTGCATGCATGCCAGGTGAGAGCGCTACTGCTTGAGCCACATCCCCAGCTCAATATCTCTACTTTTTTATATTTGCTAAGAGTTGCTTTGTGGCATAATATATGGTCTACTTTAGAGAAGGATCCATGTGCTGATAAGAAAGTATATTCATTCATTAAAGGATGAAATACTCTGTATATGACAGTTAAGTCTAAGTTATTGATTGTATTGTTGAGTTCTATAGTTTCTTTGTTCAGCTTTTGTTTGGATATCCTATCCAGTGGTGAAAGAGGTGTGTTAAAGTCACCTAGAAATATCACGTTGTAGTCTATTTGACTCTTGAACTTGAGAAGAAGAGTTTGATGAATGTAGACACTTGTAGCTTGCTTGGTAAGTTTATGCCGTTATTCAGGGTTATTATTGAGACATGATTTGTATTTCAAACAGTTTTGCTTATTTTTGGTATTTAACTTGACTTGTTCTCCTTTGATTCGTTTTTCCTTTAGTATAATGACTCCCTTTGCTGATTTTCATTGTTTTTCAACTCCTCTTCATGGAATATTTTGCCAAGGATTTTCTATAGTGCAGGCTTTCTACCTATAAATACTTTTAACTTTTGTTTGAAATAGAAGATGTTTATTTCATCACCAAATATGAAGTTTATTTTGCTGGATATGAGATTCTTGGTTGACATCCATTTTTTTCAGAGTTTTATATGTGTTGTTCCAGGATCTTCTAGCTTTCTAGGTCCAGAAAAATCTGCACATAATCTAAATGATTTCCCCCAGTAATCTGATTTCTTTCTCTCATGGCTTTTAATATTCTCTTTTTATTCTGTATGTTAGGTATTTTCATTATATTGTGACTTGGTTTGGATCTGTTGTGATTTTATACATTTAGTATCCTGTAAGCCTCTTGAATTTGGTTTTCCAATTCATTCTTCATGTTTTGGAAATTTTCTCATATTATTTCACCGAATAGATTGCTCATTCCTTTGGTTTATAACTTTATGCCTTCTGCTATCTCAATAACTCTTAAATTTGGTCTTTTTATGCTATTCTATATTTCTTGAATGTTCTGCTCATGGTTTCTTACCATTTTCACTGTGTGATATGCATTCTTTTCAGATTATATGTTTTGTCTTCATTGTCTGAGGTCCTTTCTTCCAAGTGCTCTAATATGTTGGTGATGCTTTCAATTGAACTTTTAATTTGGTTTATTGTTTCTGTCATTTCAAGAATTTCTGGTTTTTTTTTAAGAACATCTATCTCCCTATTGAAGTAATTCCTGTATTTGTTTATGTAGCTCTTTGTCAAATGATATTTTGCTGCCTGTATTTGCTCTCTTATATCATCCTTTAATTCACAGAACATTTTATTCATGTATATCCTGAACTCCTTCTTATCAATTTTTTTTTTTCTGTGCTGGCCATGGATTCTAGTAATGCGCTATCTTGATTTGTTTGAGGCACTTTCTTCTTTGTATTTTCTTATTGCTTGTGTGTCTTTCCTTCTAGCACTGTGGATCTGAGGCATTCCCATTTTTACCCTATAGGTTGTAGTTCACCTATAGCTTTCTAACACCTCTCCTTTGAGGTGAAGAGCAATGTTAATAGATCCCAATATAAACAATATACACCGTAAAAACAAATACTTGCTAGTAAGATGTTTATAGTTTGGTCACAATGTACAAAAATGGTGAATTCAATTATTATCTACAATATACTCCATTGGTTTGTAAAAGGGTTTATAGTTTCTGATGGTGGACAAAGAACAGAGGTGAGGAGTAGAATGATATGCTGATGAGGTATGAGATGAGGATATAGAGTTATTGTATCTTAAGAAGTGTGAAAGAGAAACTAAAGAGGAAGATTAGTAGCAGGAGAAGAGAGAAGAAATAATTTTGGGTAGACAAGTAAGAGGGAAGACTTCTTTTTTATTAAGAAAAAAAATGTTAAACTAGTAAAAATTGGTGGGAAAAAAAGAATATACAACACAACCTTAATATACTATTCAGATATGTTAGTCCTCAAAATCATAATCCATGCATAGTACTAGGTTTCACATGTTAGGGATGTAAGGGTGGGAGAATAGAAAGAGAAAAGAAAAACAAAACTCAAAGGAAGAAACAGGGATTGGTTTGGTTGGAGATCAGTGTCTTTCCTGCTTCCCTTCTCATCCAATAGTTGGGAGTCGTCTGTTGTTAACTGGTATCTCTGATCTCAGGATGGTGAAGGTAACCAAGGTAAGAGGGTTGGTCCTGATGGGAGGGCACCTGGAAGTGGGGTGTGGGAGACTGCAACTCAAGGATATCTTTTTGGGCCCACTCGTGTGATGTGAGCACCTGGTCTTTCTCCTTATCTCTCCTGAAGACTCCCAGTTCCTGGTCTCTGTGTTAGTCCCTTAACTGTATCACACTCATGGTCTCCCTTCCTACTTCCTAATGAGTGACACTTTTCTCCAGGACTCTTGAGCATGGTGCCTTGGGCATGCCGCACACCTGCCCCCCTGAGAGCTGTTTTGTGTTATGCACTCACTGTGTTGGGTTAGTGGCTGCTGGGGAGAGGGGGGATTAGAAACTGGGTACCTGGCCAGCTGTAGTTACAAACTGGAAGTTGCTCCCACTAAAGATGGTGATGAAGGTGACCCAAGATGAAGGTGGTTGCTTTCAGTGATGGGATGTCAGGTCAGGTGGAGGGAGACGGGTGATGGTGTTAGAGAATGAGTTCAGAGAAAAGCCCTGTATCGTTCAATGTGTGGCTGTCTACTGACTTCATGTGTGAAGTGCTCATGTGCAGGCAGGCTACTAACAATAGGGGACTATCTCTGTTACAGCAGAGTCCCAAGATGGAGGTGCCTGGGGCAGTCCCACGTTGGTAGATGGGGGTCCACACGGGAGTGGCAGCCAGGGGGCCTATGCATGGGAAGCTGTTGGGTGTCCTGTGTGGGAGCTGAGTCCATGATTTCTGCTTGGGTGGGTGGCCAAAAGTTCTGCATGGGTGCTGATGCCAATGGTCCAGTTCAGCACCCAGTAGTGGGCGAGTAGTTGGGAGCCTACTTTGATGCGGAGGCTAGAGCCCTGGACAGGCACAGTGGCCATGATTCCTGCATGGGAGCAGGAATACTGCTCACAGAGAAGCAGTATTCTCACACTTGAGTCTCAAGTCATGGATCGGCACAGAATGCTGCTTCCCTCCGGCCAGCCATCTTAGATATCCTAAAATCTATTTTCAAAACCAGTTTTATCAATGTATGAAAAGATATGTCCAATTCTATCAGCCTCCTACATAGAACTCTATGCAAAAGGAAGGAGCTATGATATAAACCAATTCAGTAGACATTCAATCATAGCATTTTTCTTTTCCATTGAAGAATTATTATCTGAATTTTTATTTATTTTCCAACTCAGTTTCTATTTTGGCAATAGAATGTAAGCTTATGAGAAGAAGGACATTGGATTCACTTGTTCTTTAATGTGTGATCATTGTCAGAACCATGGAATAAAACATGTTTATAAAAATGTAAATGTGCAACTTTTGAAGTATAGAAGAGGCATTCTATAGCCATTAAAAACCTGTACTGAAGATAAAAATTTCTTCACAAAGAAAATGAATCAATGTTATTATTGAAGGCATAGGTTTCACTGAATATGTATTATAAGAAAATATTTAGAAGTATTTTTTGGGGGGGTACTGAGGATTGAACCCAGTGGTGCTTAACCAAAGAGCCACATCTCAGCCCTCCTTTTTCTTTTGTAAAATATATTTATAGAGAGATGGGGTCTCACTGAGTTGCTTAGTACATTACTAAATTGCTGAGGCTGACTTTGAAATCACAATCCTCCTGTCTCAGCCTCCTGAGACACTGGGATTACAGGTGTGTACCACCATGCCTGGATTAGAAGTGACAATTAAAAATAAAAATATATACAAAAGGATCATCAAGACATAGCTGCTTTTTATATATTTATTCAATTCATTTGTTTCCAAATATATAGTGCCAGTGAAATCTCTTCCTTTTACAAAATGATAAAAGGACAAAGAACTTAAGATATATCTCTATTAAGATGATTTCATTTATCCATTAGGATGGTAAACTGTACAACTGTACACATACAAATACATTTCCCTAACTTTGATCTAGAGAATCCTATGTAAAATTATAGTGAGGTGAGAGTTATATCCAGCAGTTTTTGTCTCTAAGGATAACACTTTCCCCACCGACTCCTCCACTCTATAGTACGCAGAGAACTACTTGTCTAGTCTCAAAACTGAAGTGGGATTGCAGAGTCACCTTTATCATCATTTGCAGAAAAAATTATTTAGCCATCACATGGAAAATGTGCAGATATTTTCCTTCAGAGCTTTTTGTTACTTCTAGTTACAGTCACTTAAGATAGAATTTTATTTGGAAATGTGCCTAACTCTTCTGTAACATAAATGAACTGATAATTAAGGAAGATACCTATGACTGATTTTTCTTTTACATGAAATTTGTATTTGGGGTTGTTAAATCATGTTGAAGACCTCTCATCTCTTAAACGTGGCAACAGCATTGATAAAGACTTTGAAACATCATGTATTATATTGTCTGCAGTTTATTTGTTTTTAATCCTTTGTCAAAATACCATTACTACTTTATATATCAGCTCTTTGCCTTAAGCGCAGAAGCAGGTTTTGGGTGATTTTATGCTTTTTTCCCTCCTGAGGAAGAGAATATTACTTTAATGAACACATTCACTTTATTAATATTGACTTTCTTTCTTAAATGTGAGGGAGGAAGAGGGATTTACTGTGTAAGTCAAGGAGCCCTTTCTTGAGGGCACTGAAAAATCAGTCATTATGAGTTAGCTTCAATAAGAAAAATTTACACCAATTAGGTTGATTATGTAGTTTAGTGGTAGAGCACTTGCCTAGCATGTGCAAGGCCCTGGCTGAGTTTGATCCTCAATGCCAAAGAGAAAAAAAAAAAAAAAAAAAAAAAGGAAGAAAAAGAAATCAGGCATGGTGGTGCACCCTGTAATCCCAGTGTCTCTGGGGTTGAGGCAGGAGGACCTCAAGTTCAAAGCCAGCCTCAGCAATTTACCAAGAACCTATCTCAAAATAAAAAATAAATAAATAAATAAAAAGGACTGAGAATGTAGCTCAGACGTAACAGGCCCCTGGGTGCAGTCCCCAGTACCAAAAGAAAGAAAGAAACTTTCATACAAATGGTAACAGTTAACAGAGAATGCATTTTAAAGCAAAAGGCAAAATGAAATATAGCAGTAATGTCAGAAAAGAAATGATAATGAAGCCACTAGGGAAGTGTTGGCTCTTATGTGCCAGAATCTATGTTAGACTATTTATTTATCTATGATTTCTAAATTCACTGTAGTTAATCAGGATTATTATTACTATCTTAATTTTACAGTTATAAAATCAGGATTAGCCTAGTGCGGTGGTATACGCCTATAATCCCAATGATTAGGTAAACTGAGGCAGGAGGATTTTGAGTTCAAAGCCAGCCTCAGCAATTTTGTGAGGCCCTAAGTAACTTAGCTAGATGCTGTCTCAAAATATAGAACAGGGCTGAGGATGTGGCCAGTGGTTAAGCACCCCATGGGTTTAATCCCCAGAACAAAAACAAACAAAATTTCAGAAAGAGAAAATTAAAGGAGATGGGTAATTGATCAACTCTATAAAGCTTTTAAATGACTTAGAGTATACTTAAAACAAGTTTTGTAACATTGAAGATTTTCACAATACCCCCTGGATTACAAATATATAATTTCTTTCCTTTTCTCCCAAAGATACAGCAAATAATCTATAGCTTTTGTTTCTGTATAGCAACACACTCCTTCTATAATTTTCTAACCACAGAATCTGTATGTCATTTACCTATTGATTATGTTTCTTTTAAAATATATCCATGAGAGAGTATAAATGGAAGGGACAGAAATAAGCATAACCATTTCTGTGGAGGATGAAAATTGTAAGTGTATAATGATGTATATAATTACATTTCACCATTAATAGCAATGTGCATAGTGGAAAATTAGGAACAACATAAAACCCTCATGTATTATAATTAATTAAATAAATCTAACTGTATTGTCTGGATAATAATTTATTTTCAATATCAATAAAGATATAAATTCATAGGCTGATATATCTGTGGTTATGGAACCTTACAGGATATGTGAATGGAAACATTTGATAGTTGAAATATAGTCAACTATTTTGAGGATAAAGACTTTTTAAAAAATACTTAGGAATGCACAGACAACAATCAGAAATTATTACTGAAATTTGAGATGACATATTCTTTTCACTGTACTTGAAAATTTGTGGTTACTTATTCTTAACTATCAAAAAACCATTTCTTATGAACTAACTACAAATAAATAAAAAAGAAATTGGCTTTGCAAACAATAATGTCAACACAAATTTCTCCTGCATAATAAAAGGCAATAGCTGTAGGGACAGGGAAAAAATTGGGGAAAAAGACACAGGTGAAAACAATCCTGAAATGACCATGTTTTTCTACTTAAAGTAACAAAGTTTTTTTTTTAATAGCTACAGAAGTCAAAATTAAATGAGATAAAACCTATAGAATGGCTATGCTAAATGTAATTTGAGTTTAAAATTCAAAAAGTAGTCATTTTGTTTGTTTTTAATTTGAAATAGTCTCAGAGCAGAAGTACGAATGGGAAGTTAATTGCTTTCAGCTGCCAACACTAGTCTTTTTTTTTTTTCTGACACCAATAGTAGATTTTAATTATATATATTTTTAAAGATCAGATGTTTTATAGTTAATTAACAAAGAATAGGTTCCTTTAACTTACTTTAGTTTAAAAGCAATACACATTCACTGTTAATATAATCTATTTGGGATTTAAACACATTCTCTATGATACTCTTTTTTTTTCATGATTTACTTAATTAACTTCTTTTTAGTTTGTTAGATTTAAACATTTTTCCCAGTATATTTTCTTTACTTTGTTTTTTTTTAATTTTAAAATTTGTTCTAATTACTTATTCTTGATAGCAGAATGCATTTTGATTTGTTGTACACAAATGGAGCACAACTTTTCATTTCTCTGGTTGTACATGATGTAGTTGCACCATGTATGACGAGCAGTCATACATGTACCTAGGGTAATGATGTTCATCTCATTCCACCAGCATTTCTGCATCCATGTCCTTCCCTTTCTTTCCCTCCCCTTTGCCCAATCAAAGTTCCTCCATTCTTCCCATACCCCCATTTTGGATCAGCATCCACTTATCAGAGAGAACATTCGGCCTTTTTTTTTTTGGAATTGGCTTACTTCCCTTAGCATGATATGCTCCAACTCCTTCCATTTACCTGCACATGCCATGATTTTATTCTCTTTTATTGCTGAGTAATATTCCATTGTGTATATGTACCACAGTCTCCTTATCCATTCATCTGTTGATGGGCATCTAGTTTGGTTCCACAGTTCAGCTATTGTGAATTGAGCTGCTATGAACATCGATATGGCTTTGTCACTATAGTATGCTGATTTTAAGTCCTTTGGGTATAGGCAGGGGAGTGGGATAACTGGGTCAATTGGTGGTTCCATTCCAAGTTTTCTATTTACTTTGGAACAAAAGCTGTGTCTTACATAATGCTTAGCTCATGAAGCATAATAGGTTTATTGATTTAATTTTAGAATTCAACAAAAATTTTCTTAAAATTTGAGTAAAAAATAATATTTTTTCTACCCATTCTAACAGCAACAAGTTGAATGGTATGCTTTGCAATTTTTATTGGTCACTTTTAAAAATGTATTTTGACATGTATTTGATCATGTCCATACTTTCTTCCCTTCTTTTAACCAGTGTAAACCCTTCTAAATCTGATAATGCTGTTTCTGCTTTTATTTGGTTCATTCTTTAGTAGTAACCTCAAAGCATATTGTAATATTCACAAAAAGTAAATTATCATTGAGAATTTGTTATGTAGTAGCATAGTTGTGTGTGTCCTTCTATCTTAATCTTTGAATTCCTAAAGTCATTCCCTATATATAGGTGAGACAATAGTTACAATGCACAATCCTGGGCACATGCCCAGGTCAGGCTGGATCTATATTCATGCGCTTCAACATATTTCTTAGAAAAAAAGAATGATTGTTTTTATTTTTTATTTTATATAATCCCATCTCTGATAACCATAGACATTTCACTCAGTAAATGATGCAGACAAACTAATAATTGTTGAAGTGTATGAATTGTTCCTAGTAATTAACTTAGTATTAACTTTTGTACTTGATGGACTACTCACTTTCCATCCAAGACTCTTACTTTCCAAATCTAGATTTAAAACTTGTACTTAATAAGGATGTAGTTCATTTGAAAGTACTTCCACTTTAGGGAAAGTACTTCCTCTTTAAGTGATATAAAAACATGGACTTCACTGAAAATTTAGTCATTGGAAAAGCAAATGCTTTTAAAGTCTATTTTTCCCTTAGAAAGCAATCAGCAATCCAATAAAGCTCTGAATTTTCCACTACCCTAGTTCTATAATAACAGATTCATTTCTAATCAAAAGGTTTAGAAACCCATATCTCAGAAAAAGTCATCAATTTAAAATGTGATAATTGGCACTAATGAAATTTCTTTATATATCAAGATAAATTAACCCACAGTATTGTTACATGGTGGGAATCCTCTGGAATTTGAATTTTGCTTCATATCAAGAGCTTCTTTGCCCATATAAATTGAACTATAATAGAATAAAGGGGATGAAAAAAACCTCAATTGTCAAGGTTATAATTCTTCCCAGTGTAAACGTGAAAGCTAATGTGAATGTCATAGTCAGCTCAGCGTGAATCTCACTTGAGTAGTTACTTTGTGCCTGTGTTTATGCTAAGCATGTAACACCTTTACCTTATTTAATCTTTACCACACTATTTCCATTTTGTTGCTGTTGTGGCTGACATTGACAGCTCCTATAAGCTTGATGTTTCTTATTTTAAATTCTTCAATCAGCGATATTTGAAATTACTAAGCTTTCAGTTTATGAGAAGTTTAAGTATGGCTTAGCTTAAAAATTATGGAGCTTATACTTCTAGATCTTAATGTAAAATGAAATCAAAAGCTTTAACCAATTCTTTTTTGCAGACTATTTTCTATGCATAAGCTGTTATAGGGAAGACTAAATCAGAGAGAACAAGAGGAATGTTTAACCCAATTAGATTTCATCTAAAAAGCATCTGGCTTGAGAAGAAATCAAAACTTAAATGTCTGAGAAATTACTTTGATTTTTAAAGTTTAAGAAGAAAGATAATTTGAATCTCTGAATTTTAGTAAACTTAAAACACTGCTGGAAAGAAATGTATATTAGTTTAAGTACTCAAAATCAGTGACTATATCACTGCTTTTATAACTATAGTGAATATAAATGTATAGTATATATATGCACAGTGAATATATTTAGCTCTATATGAAGATGCACAGAGAATAATTAGAAATATATCTCTTTTACAAATAAGTCTATCAGAAGGAAGCAGCCTACAATTTCATCTAATGTATTCAGATGTATGTTATAAATAAAGCCAAGAAACACCATGAACCATGATTTCAAATTATGTATTATTATTTCTCTCTCTGTAGAAATAATTTGTAAACATAAATTTGTAGATGAATTTTAAATTATCAAGACAAATATTTAAAAGTACCTTAAATTTCATATGAATTTAAAATATATCCTTTTTTACCTGTAAAATGGATGAAGAATTGCTTTTGTGCACTTGATGTGTAAAGGACAACACATTTTCTATTTCCTAAACTTATGTTGTTGTTTTTTATAGAGAGACTATATAGGGAGTGAAGCCAAATTTCTGTGCAATTTAAACTTCCTAAGTAAAAGCCTACAGGAGGTATTCTCTCCAAAACTGTCAAATTGTTTCTCTAAACATCACAAAAGAATCATAGGCATGGTGTAAAGAAAATTCTTATTTAGAAAGCCAATTTTCTTGAAGGATGATGTTCACACTTTGAGTCCAGAAAATACAAAAATGTAGATGTTAGTGTAGTTGAAAAGTTTAATAATGCCATTCTTTGCCATTTGAATGCTTTTAGGACTATAGTCAGAGTACTTTCCCAGGTCTTGAAGCAGAAAGCTTTCACAATTAATAAATTGGTGCACCAGATCATTCTTAGCTCAAAATTTATCACTCACGAGGCTCATTTTTGTTTAATCTAAAGCTATGTCTCTACTAAAAAAACATTATAGGAACCCAACATGTTTCTAGCTGAGGTATTTTACAGTTGAAGTTGCATCAGGAGAATTTCATGATTTGTGATTTTTTGGTATGTAGCTCCATCTAAACAGTAATGCAACAAGGAAATACGTGGGACATGGCCACTCATCAAGAAACTGACTTTAGTGACAGGATTATGTGTAGGCTGCTCTCAAATACCAATAAACAAACAAACAAACAAAAAAATCCAATGGCTATGGAGTTTGTACGGATAAATCTACAAATCTGGACTCTGAAATGACCTGTTTGAAAAAAGATGCAATTATTTGTGGGCTATAATATTTGAAATTTAGATTAGGGATATTTTATTAATAAAATTGATATTAAAACAGGTTTTCCTCTATTTTTCTGCTATTCACTTTCACAAATTATTTTTACTTTCATTTTTGCCACACTCTTCTACCAACTCCCTTGGGTCTATTTGCACGACATGAGAATAGGCCCCATCTCACCTGTTCAGAGGATCTTTTCTCTCCCATGGTCAGAAGCCTGAAGGAAAAGCCTTCAATTTTTCCCACTGGTCCTCAATTCCCTAAAACTTGAGATAATAAACAGATTCACACATAACAAGCCAAAATCAGTGGATGTTGTTAACAGACCAGAAGAAAGTTAGTTGATACATCATCAATAGTTTAGGCACTTCCAATAGCAAAAAAGTGTAAAATTGGGGCTCGGGATGTGGCTCAAGCGGTAACGTGCTTGCCTCGCTCGCATGCACGGGCACTGGATTCAATCCTCAGCACCACATAAAAATAAAATAAAGATGTTGTGTCCACCAAAAACTAAAAAATAAATATTAAAAAATCCTCTCTCTCTCTTTTAAAAAAAGTGTAAAATTCAAATATCTAATTTAATACCTGAAAACATTGATATTAGACACCATCATCACCTTCTGTGCTGTTCCCCCTAACCCTAGCTACACACTCACACACACACACACACACACACACACAAACACACACATATCTAATAATACCAGGAATAAACAAAACTACTTCATAGCTGCTTTTGACTTTGCTTTTCATAGTAACTGTGTATTAGTTATTTATTGATTACCCAATCACAGCAGTCTAAAAAAACAAACACACATTCCCTCAAAAATCCCAAGGACAAGAATTCCAGAAGCAAACAAACTCTGAGTTTCTGGTAATGTTGAAGTCCAGCTGTTAGTTGTGTCACTGGAATAAGCTCTACTTTCAAGCTCACTCTCATGGCTGTTGGAAAGCTTCAGAAAATCTACTTCCAATCTCCCTCCCTAGCTTCAGGCAGGCTTCTGGTCTTGGTTATGTGAGCCATTATGCTAGAATGTCTCATCTGATGGCAGCTGACCTTAGAACACAGTTTGAAAAATGAATTTAGTGTTTCAATAAAATTCCCAGTATCCATATACTGTTTCATATTCATGTTCTAGCTTCAAACTGTCTTACCCTTACCATGTTGTTCCAACACTTAAAAGCCAATATCCTAACTTCCACTGAAACATGTACTTTTTCTGTGTGATACTGTATTCTTTGTACCTCCATTTTTTTTTTTTTATTGCTTATAACCTGGGCCAAGAATATTCCTGACTCATGACCTCTCACTCATCTTTCGAAAATGTTCTCCAATACCATTTGCACTCTGAAATTTCTACGTACTCTTTTGTTTCCCTCCAAAATAATTATTTTCATTTTCTCCAGCACCAATGGGATTTGACTCCTATTTGGCATATGAAATATATTCCATTATACTCTAACTCATTCTTGTGTTGTCTCCATATGGGTGAAGAACATGTCAAACCTATCTTCACAGGTATTTAATCTGGGCCTCACATAGTCACACAAACAGTATTTGAATTTGGGTTTAGGGATGTATGACATTTTTGTTGTCATTATTTAATAAAGTGATGAACAATGTTTAAAATATTAGAGAAAACCAAATATGATGCATTTACCTCATTAAATCTTCATTCTTTAATTGCAAACTATAAAGTGCTTTCCATGTTCAGTAAGTTAATGAGGAAAAGAATCAGAGGAAAACTGTAGCTTTTGATTGAGAATTTTTCTCCTGTTGTATATGACATTTGGTAGTCGATGATAAATTACTAGTTTGGAGACCAGTATTTTCCATGAACACGTCATATAATATTTAAGTTCTTTGCTTCTGTGAGTTCTGTAGTTACCATATCCCAAAATAGTGCTTTGTATTTGCATGTTTTCAATGAATAATACATTTTCCATATGTTTTTGTTGAATCCCTTTGTTACCATCATTTAGCTCTTTATACTTTAAGAATGACCTGTTTTATATCCTTTTTAATCTATCTTCAATATATCTAAATTATTAATATTATAAGGCATTCTCTTATGAGATGTTGGTTAGCTTGGTTAACTAGTCATAGTCAAATTGAATGTGATTCCAAATAAAAAGAATTTTGCAAATGTTATTGAAAAGCATATAAATTCCTCTATGGGCACTGGTATTTTTAAAGTAATCAATGGCCAAAAAATGTGAGCTTTGGTTCTTTAGTCTGGATAGTGACAACTTACTACTGCTATAGCAGAATTAACTACTGAATTTTTCTTACTGAAAAAGTAATTGCCTTTCAGAATTGATTTACAGATGCTTCTTTTCGAGTTTAACTTCTACACAATTCTTGGTTTGTGAAAGAAATTATAATGAGGCAAACTTATCTCTGCATCATCACTAACTAGGAATTAATTTTATATGCCCGGATTTTCAAAACTAATTGGAAAACGAAAAACAATGCAAGCATGCTTATTTCAGCACATTCTGACATTTCCAATAAAGCCACTATGTGTTTTTCACAAATGTATAATATTCAGATGATACAATATTTACCTTTAACATCTACATCTGCTAAAATGAACAATCTGAAATTTAATATTTATGCTCTAATTCTACTTGTGTGAGAATAATTAAAATTTATTAAGCAGTTTATGCAACATATTTTTACTTAGAAACAGATTGAACTGCTACTTGTTAATTACTGTTTTAACATCAAAATAATCAAAATAATCCAATTGGTCAAGTGTGATCAGCCCAACTCTAAAGGAGTAAACTTGAGGCTAAAAAAATTATATGACTCAGGCAAATCTATCTGACAGATTTGCTAAATTTCAAAGGGTTTTATAATCTGAAATTCTATCTTTCCCATTATTTTACTTGCTCTATATTTATCCTCATTTTTAAGTTGATGTCTTTATAGAGCTGAGAGTTTTCTTTTTAAATTTAGTTGAGAAAAGTTATGAAATAAACTTAAAATTAATTATATTAATGCTAGATTTAATTTTAAGTCTCATCTTAGAGCATAGCATGAGAACCATTTCTTTTTCACAAAGTTTTATTGTTGACTATACAGGTAATGCTGTATAGAAGTTATCTAGGACATAATCATCTTACTTGATTGAAAGTTACGTCCATTGATTAGTAACTCCTTATTTTGTCTTCCTCAGAGCTCCTAGCAACCATCATTCCACTCTTTTTGATTGTATCACTTTGAATATTATCAATGCCTCATATGTGGAATTATGCAGCATTTGTCTTTCTCTGACTGGCTCATATCCCTTAAGATAAAGCCCTTAATGTTCATCCAATCCATGTAGTTTCATATTAATTTTTTATCCTTTTTTATGTAACTCTTTAAAGGTGAATGATATTTCACTGTGTGTATTGTTAAAGACAAAATTTATTCAACCACTGGATACAATTATAGGAACCTCTCCAAAGGGGTCTCTAAGTGGAGGAGACAGATTAGACTCAGCTCCAACAAAAACAGAGAATTAGAACCAAAGAGGATGGGGGTCCATGGATGGAAAATTACTATGAGGAAACCTCTATGATAAGGCATTTTTTTCTGATTAAATTGACTTGATCACATTATTAGTGAAGGCAGGACAGAGTAATAAGATATGGAGGATGGGGGAATTTTAAAATGACAGGATTCAAAAAGGACAGTAGGGAAAGCCCACAATTGGGACTAGTCAAGCAATGCTTTAGAGGAGGTAAAATAAAGTGAAATAAAGTTTTGGTCAAAGGAGAAAGTCTTTGTGAATATATACTACATTTTCTTAACCATTAATTTGTGGCTAGGCATTGAGGTTATTTTCACATCTTGTCTGTTGGTGTTGCAATAAACATAGGAGGATTAATATCTGATTATATTTTAGATCGTGGTTTAATTCTATTGAATAAATACCCAGAAGGGAAATTGATGGATCATACAGTGATTCTACTTTTAATTTTATGAAGAAACTCCAAATTGTTTTCTTTCGTGACTGCATCATTTTATATTCCTGCCAAGAATATGCAAGGGTTCCAATTTCTCAGTATCCTCAACAACATTTGTTTTTTTTTTTCCTGTGTGTTTTTGTTTTGTCTGTTTGTGTTTTGTAATACTCTACTGACCAGTATGAGATGATATCTCATTGTGCTTTGGATTAGTATTTTCTGATAATTAAGGACAGATTTTTTCCATATATCTAGTGGCTATTTGTATGTCTTCTTTGGAGAGTTATCTATGAAAATAGCTCATTTTTAATATCAGATTATATGTTTTGCTTTAAATATTGAATCTGTAGTGTTTGTTTGTTTTTTTCTTTTTAAGGATTTTGATAATTAATCTCTTATCAGTTATATGGTTTGCAAATTTTTTCCCTCGTTTCAATAGGTTGCCTTTTTACTCTGCTGAGTATTTCCTTTCTTGAACAAATGATGCTGGGAAACTGGATATCCATATGCAAAAGAATAAAAATTGGATTGTTATTTTATATCACACACAAATATAAATTCAAAATGAATTAAAAACTTACACATAGAATCCAAAAATATAAAAATCCTTTTAGAAAAGACTTCATGATCTTGGTCTTGTCACTCATTTCTTAGCTATGACATTAAAAGCACAAGCAATAAAAACAAAATCATGAAGACTGCTTTTTGCTAATTAAAAAAAATCCCAAATAACCCAATAAAGCAAACCCTATTTATATTTTCTTAAAAAAATAAACTAAGCACAACTTATTATATATAAATATGAATCCCTCAAAATCATCCCACAGATTGAATAATTAGCTTTTGAACTTTTTTTTTTCCTAGAAAATCCTCTGTATTTTTATGAAAGTAGTATGGGTAATACTATACAATTTTAACTTTTGAAAAATTATCAATCTGGGTCATCACTAAAATTAATAATTCAAAATTATTCTCCTGGATTTGAATTTTCATAAAAGAATCAGAAAATACACATATACATATAAATTCATACACACACACACACACACACACACGCACATGTATATGCATTTGTAAGAATGCCTATGTAGCTGAGTGCAGTTATAGAAGTCTGTGATCCCAGTAGCTCTGGAGGCTGAGATAGGAAGATACTGATATTCAAAGCCAGTATCAGCAAAGGCAAGGTGCTAAGCAACTCAGTGAGACCCTGTTTCTAAATGAAATACAAAATAGGGCTGGGGATGTGACTCAGTGGTTGAGTGCCCTTGAGTTCAATCCCCGGTACCAAAAACAAATTAAAAAACGCCTGTGTACCTATCTCTGTAAATATATAAATTGTGGCATATTTGGATGTGGAGTGCAGATGAGGGCAAGGTGTGATATAATTATAGAAACCAAGAACTTTATATTTGAATGTAGGATGGAAAGTCAGATTCAAGGAGGTAGATGGAGCACCAAATACAGGAACATAAGTGCACATTCCAGAAGATGAACATGGTAATCAAATTTTAGATAACAAACACTTTGAGTTTTCCTTTGTATTCCATTGTTTTTGTTGAACAACTTAACATTAAGAGAGACTAGGTCTGGCCAAGTTTCTAAGGACCTTGCTAAATTGCTGAGGCTGGCTTTGAACTCACAATCCTCCAGCCTCAGGTTCCTGAGATGCTGGGATTATAGGCCTGTGCCACCATGCCTAGCCTATAAATTTTTATTTTGGTTAAAAATAATTTTCTCACCATAAATTATCAGTATGGGAGATAATACACATTTAATTGATTTACTCATTATAAAATGTAAAAATATTTCAAAACATTATGTTGTACCTTATAAATATATCCAATTTCTGTCAACAAAAATTTGTTAATTGAAAAACATTTTTTTGTAACTATGTTTGTTTGAATAAGAAATTGAACTTTAGGTACCCCATTTCACCCAAAGCCCAGATTGGAACCTACCTAGAGCAACCTTGCAGGGAACCATGAAGCATACCAGAGAGTCTGCCCCCAAACAATGTGTGGCTGCACCCAAACCACCTTCATCTTGGGACACTGCAGCCACCATTGTAATCCTTTCCACATGGTAATCTCCACTGTGGAACAACAGACAGAGTCAGGCAGCTGCCCTTTCTAGCACCTCACGCCACATTGCAGAACAGGCTGCCTGCCTAATGCCATCACAGCTCATCCTTCCAGCCCCATCACTGAAAGAAGTTGCCTCCATCTTGAGACACCTCCACCACCATCTTGAGTTACCTCAGCTGCCACTTCCACCATCTTTAGTTGGGGAAGATTTGGTCTTGGGACATTGACTGAGGCCTGGAAGCTCAACAATAAGATATCTATGGGCTTGATGATACTGTCATCACCAACTAGGGATACGGCTGCTTCTATCTAGGGAAAACAACCAGGACCTAGAAGACCATCACCAAGGTCACTGTGGGCCCAGTTGCACCAGAGGTATCCCTACTAGGTGTGCTGTCCCCATCCTGTTGCAGAGGTAACAAGAAGCCTTGCAGGGGGTTTCCTGTCTCTGTCTCTCTTTTTTTCTCCTGATAACAGCCAAACTCTGTTGATTCCCCTTTCAGTCATCTTATAATCCAATACCTCTATATTTTCACATCCTACCTTATTAACATCACATGCTACCGTACTCCCGTGTCTGTCTGTCCACCACTAGAAACTATAAACCCTCATACAAACCTACTGGCTATATGGTAGAAGATAACCATACTCATCATTTCTTTTTATAGCGGTAAAACTATAAATGTCTAAATAGAAGCTAACTGATTTATGGCTGCATATGAGTTGCATTGGGTGCTGTAAATGGATCTACCCCTTAAGGGGGAGATATTCATAACCTGCAGGGATACTACAAGACCATAGGGTAAAAACTGCAAAACCTCAGCTCTGCACTGCAAGAGAGGAAGACACATGGACAACATAAAAAAAAAACAAGGGAAGAAAATGCCCCAAACAAACCAAGATACTGTAACAATAGAATTCATTGACAGCACAGTAGATGAAATGACAAGAAGGAGTTCAGAAAGTACAAAATTAAAATGATCTGAGAATTAAAGAATGACCTAAGTGAGCAAATACAGGAAACTATTGATGACACCAACAAAGAGATAAGAGAGAAAATACAGGTTGCAAAAGATTACTTCAAGAAAGTGAAAGAGAGTTTGGGAAAAAAAAAGACAGAAATCGTTGAAATAAAGGAAACAATAAACCAAATAAAAAAATATCAATAGAAAGCATCACAAACATACTAGACCACTTGGAAGACAGAACTTCAGACAATGAAGGCAAAATATACAACCTGGGAAATAAAGTTGACCACACAGTGAAGATGGTAAGAAACCATGAAAAAAAAATCCCCAAATTATGGGATAGCATCAAAAAAAACAAATCTAAGATTTACCAGGACAGAGGAAGTTGCAGAGTCTTAAACCAGAGGAATGCACAATTTATTCAATGAAATAATTTCAGAAAATTTCCCAAAAATGAAGAATGAATTGAAAAATAAAATAAAATAGGCTTACAGGATACCAAATGTACAAAATTACAACAAATCTACACCAAGTCACATTATAATAAAGATGACTAGCATACAGAATAAGAATAGAATCTTAAAGGACAAAGAGAGAGGAATCAGATCACATATAGAGGAGACAAATTTGAATCTCAGCACATTTTTCAACACACACCCTCAAAGCCAGGAGATCCTGGAAAAACATATACCAAGCTCTGAAAGAAAATGGATGCCAACCAAGAATCTTATATCCAGCAAAATTAAGCTTCAGATTTGATGATAAAATAAAAGCTTCCATGAAAAACAAAAGTTAAAATGATTTACAGCAAGAAATTCTTGGCAAAAATTCTTGTCAAATTTCTTGGCAAACAGAAATTTTTGGCAAAATATTCCATGAAAAACAATAATCAAAATCTGCAAAAGGAGGAACTACATTAAAGGAAAGGCCAATAAAAGAGAAACAAAGTCAAGTAAAAAGTAAAAACAAACCCAAATGACCAAAACACAGAAAATATTTCAATAATAATGCATTGAATGCATATGCAATTCCAATTAAAATTCCAATGTTATTCCTATAGAAATAGTAAAGGGAATCATGAAATTCATTTGGAAAAATAAGAGACCCAAATAGCCAAAGCAAACCTTAGTAGAAAGAATGAAACAGGAGGCATCACAATACCAGACCTTAAACTATACTACAAAGCTATAGTAGCAAAAACAGCATGGTATTAGCATCAAAATAGACATGTACACCAATGCCTCAGAATAGAAGACACAGAGACAAATCTACATAAATACTATTATCTCATACTAGACAAAAGCACCAAAAACACACTGAAGAAAAGACAGCCTCTTCAACATAGACGGAAAACTGGAAATCCATATACAGCAAAATGAAACCAATTTCCTATCTTTCACCATGCACAAAAATTAACTCAAAGTGGATCAAGGACCTAGGAATTAGACCAGAGACCCTGCACCTAAGAGAAGAAAAAGCAGGCCCAAATCTTCATCACATTGGATTAGGTCCAACTTCTTAAAAAGACTCCTAAGCACAAGAAATAAAGTCAAGAATCAATATACAGGATGGATTCAATCTAAAAATATTCTTCTGAGCAAAAGAAACAATCAATGAAGTGTACAGAAAGCCTACATTTGGGGAGAAAAATTTTGCCACATGTACATCAGATAGAGCACTAATCTCCAGAATATATAAAGAACTCAAAAAAGTTAACACCAAAAAACAAAACAAAACAACAACAAAAAAACACTCAATAAATGAACTAAGGAGTTGAACAGACACTCCTCAGAAGAAGATATATAATCAATCAACAAAAATATGAAAAAATGTTCAATATCTCTAGTAATTAGAGAAATGCAAATCAAAACTACTCTGAGATTTGATCTTACACCAGTCAGAATACAAGTTATCAAGAATACAAATAATAATAAGTGTTGATAACAATTTTGGGGAAAAGTTACATGTATACATTGCTGGTGGTACTGCAAATTGTTGCAGCTAATCTGGAAAGCAGTATGGAGATTCCTTAGAAAATTTGAAATGAAACCACCATTTGATCTAGCTATCACATCCCTTGCTCTATACCCAAAAGACTTAAAAACAGCATACTACAGTGATGCAGCCACATCAATGTTCATAGCAACACAATTCACTATAGCCAAACTGTGGAATCAAACTAGATGCCCTTCAATGGATGAATGAATTAAGAAAGTGTGGTACATATTCACAGTGGAATATTACTCAGCAATAAAAGAGAATAAAATTATGGCATTTGCAGGTTAGGGGATGGAGGGAGTTAGAGAATATCATGCTAAGGGAGTAAGCCACTCCCAGAAAACCAAATGCTGAATATTTTAAGTGGATGCTAATCCATAATGTGACATTGGCTTGGAATGAGTGGAGGAACTTTGGATGGGGAAAGGGGAAGGAAGGAGGGGACATGGGGGTAGGAAATATGGAGGACTGAGACAGATATCATTACCCTAGGTACATGTATGATTGCATGAATAGTGTGACCCTATTTTGGGTACAACCAGAGAAGTGAAAAATTGCTTTATTTGTGTATAAAGAATCGAAAATAATTCTGTTGTCATCTATAACTGATTAGAACAAATAAATAAATTTACAAAAAGAAATTAAACTTTTGCAATATTCTTTGGTATACTAATTGTTCACTTTCATGCATTTATATATCATGATTTTAAAAATTATTTCCTCTTTATTTGGCAGCATGTGACCAAAATTATAAATTTAACAAAATTTGTGTATAAGGAATCCATTTTTCTTTAATTTTCTCCAGCAAAAGACATTCATTTTATTTTTCAAAATAAATTATCATTCTCCAGTTTCATTTGGTTATATTATTTTCTTTGGACTACATAGTGAACACCATCAATACCCTCTTCTCCAAAATCATCATCATCATCATTGTTTTATTCTTAAAATCTGTCATTGAAAAAGAAGTGTACTCTCCAGGTGTGGTGGTGCACACTTGTAATCCTAGTGACTCTGGAGGCTAAGGTAGGAGGATCGCAACTTCCAAGTCAGCCTCAGAAACTTAATGAGGCCCTAAGCAACTTAGTGAAAGCCTGTCTCTTAAAATGAAAATAATAATAATAAAAAAATATTTTAAAAATTTAAAAATGGGCTAGGATGTATCTCACTGGTTAAAAGCATTTGGGTTCAATCTCCAATATCAGTACCAAATAAGCCAATAAACAAAAATTTAAAAAATAAAAGAAGCACTCTCAAGGAGCTTATCTCAGAGATATCTCCCTGAAGAAGCCCTTCCTCTGTCACTGAAACCTAAAACTCTTGTCTACTTGGTCAAAGAAGTTCATTCTTCTAACAAAATCCACATCAGAAAGTGTCTCATGGAATTAATACATTTTATCAAATTCTCCCAAGAGAGGCTTTCTCTGTATGTCTTCCACCCTATCAATTAACTTTACGTTCTTGAAATTTAGAGAATTGTTTTTTAAAATTCCCTCCAAAAAGTCGGTGAATTCCTGGGTAGTTGTAAAGTGCCATCATCCATTCTCTCTGCCCATTGAAACCTCTTGACAATATAGTGATTCAGAGCACTTGTCCTACTCTTCATGTCAGTGAGGAAAGACTAAGCACACTTTCAAAGATTGGGTAGTTGGTAGGGATCATGAGGTCAATAGAAAATCAAACTTCACATGACATGGAATTTATTTTTTCAGAGAAACAAAATGATATGAGCTTTCACACAATGGTTCTTCCACTTTCATAGGCTTCTCGCAAAACTTCTCACTTCTGTTAATGTATTGCTGAGTAAAGGGACTTTCTTTGTATTTGATAATGTAACAATTTTTGGAACATTTCCTGCTGTGATACTTTATCAATATCATTCCACTTAATAGATTTTATGATACTTCAGAATTAAGCTTAATGATGTGAAACAACCATATTTTAGAATGTTTGAAACATTTTCAAAATAGTCTTTCTCATCCAAAACACTGCCTAACTTATTGTCAAGATAAATATATACAATATAATCACTCCATTTCCGTGCTCCCATGCCTCCATTGCTTTAGAACTCGCTTTGTGAGAATTAGACATCTATACCATCACATTCACATATGGATACCAAATTTTTTGTCATATTTTTCCCTTTTATATTTTTTAACTTAAGCTATACCTGTTTTCACCTAAGATAGATGTCCATATTTCTAATAATAGGATAGCTTTCTTTTACACCTATCAACAGAAATGTATAATAGTCATTCTGAAAAAAATCAAAAAGTATCTCATAGCATAAAATAGCATCCTAATTGCTATTAGATAGCAAATCCTACCTTATGCCTTAATATAACATTTTCTTTTGATTTACATAGTTTCTAGAGCATCAAATACAATACAATGATTATATTCACTCACTGTATTAGTTTCCTAGAGTAGCCATAATAAATCAATAAAATCTTAATCACGATTAACAAGAGAAATTTATTGTGCATAATTTTTGAGGTCAAAAGTTGAAACAAGTTATCAGCAGGGCTAAACACCCATGAAGGTTCTAGAAAACAACCCTGTCTTTTCTCCTTGACTCCTGGCGTCTCCAGCATTCCTCAGCTCCTGGCACCACAGTTTTAACCTCTGCCTCACTCTTCACATGACTTCCAGTATCTCCTGCTGTCCTTTGTTCCTTTCTGTATCTCAAAAGGACATATAACCTTCAAATCCTAATAAGTAAGGTGATTTCATCTGATGGGCCTTATTTACATCTGCAAAGAACATTTTTCTAGATAAAACTCATGTTCTCATGTTATTAGGGACTCAGACATATTTGGAGGGTGACTATTCAAAACCAATGCAAACATTAAAAAAATCTGTAAACTAGAGGGGAAAACAGAACCTAAAATACTATAGTAAATAAATTTAAACTGTGCTTTATTAATTATATACATATGTTCTTCTTTTATAAATATTATTTTATATTTCAATGCATTCCAATAGTAACTATCGTCATAAGAAATAATGATACAGCCTGCAAGGGGCAAAGTCAGGATTCAACTCATGTTAGCTGACACTTCTAACCTATACTGGCTGTACATGACAGTGATGGAGGCATCTTGGGCCTTGGTATATTGTGGCAAGACAGAGGACAAAGATATGAAGACCCTGTATCTAGTCTTGACTCTCTTTTGTGAGCTTGGGAAGGTACCTTAACTTCTGTGTACACTTCTTCCTTGGTCTCAGAGAAAAGCAAATAATATATATCATGCTGGTATGAAACTTAAAAATCACATTTAATTAAATAACCTACCTACCAAAGGTGTCTAAGAGCAAAATGAAGATGCTCAATAACTGTATTTTAAACTTGACTTCAGATTTTATTGACCATTATGTCAATACAGTATTTGTGTTCCTTTCCGTGTTCATTTTGACAAAACCATACAATTTTATCTCAATTCCCATTCCCACCTTCCTTTCCCTTCTTCTACCCGCATTCTCCATCCTCTGCATCCATTTTTTAAAAATTCTGTCAAGCACCTTGCCCCTAGTAAGTATGCAATCAATATTACTGTACAAATGAACACTTTCAGAATTTCTAGTGTCTTGTCCTTGTGGAGGGAAGCAATAGTTTTAGATAAATGATTCATCCAAATTTTCCAAGATCTAGTTATCCTTTGTGTATTCAGAACAAAGTGGGGGTTTATAAACAAATGCAAAAAAGTTTCCTTATTTGCCACTATCCACATTTTTCGAGTAATCATCACTTTGAAGATGTCTATTTAAAGCCTACGTATGATATAAAAGTGAAACTCCGGTCACTCCCAATGATTCACTTAAACCACTTCTCTTGGGGTCACCAGTGACATCTGCTTTGCTAGATCCAGTATGGTCATTTCTCAGTCCTCACCTGTAGCATCAATACTCTCTCATCCTCTTCCCTTTGAAACCCTTTCTTTACTTAACCTCAGCCACTCCCTCTCACTCCTTCTCAGTCTTCCTAGATTAATTTATCTTTGAGACCTCCAAACATTTGTCAGTCCTGTTGATCCCCCTTTTTATTCACTTCATAAGTAATCACTATGATATTTTTTTTTCACGATTGGCAGCTTTTATATCACCCTCTAACTTCCAGATTTATTGATAACTATCTATTCATATTTAGTAGTTTAATAAATATTTGAAACCAATTTTCAAGCCAAACTGAGGATTTCTACTCCAAATTTGTTTCTTATCCCTACATAACACATTCTAGTAAGTGGAGTCTTCATTCCTGAGTTGGCTACTTCTCTTATCTCATATACTACCCTCTCATTCTCATTAGTCTGGACCGTATACCCTTTTTCAGCCAATTTCTGGTACACTGTGAATGCAAAGCCTTTGAAACTGGCACGCATACATTCCAATTATAGATTCTCTACAATATCCATTCAGCTTTCATTTCAAATCACTTATCAGAGAGTCATCCCTGAATAACCTCAGTAATTAGCAAACCTTTCCTACTCCAACCATCTTACTTGCCTCTTACATCGTTCTTCAAGCACGGGCACTACCTATACTATAACTGTATTTTTTTCTTTTGTTTTCTCACAAGAATACAAGCTCCCTAAGGACCTCATTAAATAATACTTTTCAAATAAGATGAAGAGATTATTTAAAAATATGTCTAATCATTGTATCTTAATACCTTATATAGGAAGGAATACAACTCTCATGAAAGACAAATACATACTTCAGATTTGTTTTCACAGTAATTTACATGCCCCTCTCTTACTACATTTACCATACTGGATTAATCCCAGAGAAAGATAAAATCATCACTATTAATCTGGGGGAGAAACCCTAATCACCTCTCATAAGTGAGCAAAATCTATAAAGAAGCTAATACATTTAATCTGCTTACTAATATGTTTTAATCATATATATCATATCTTGGCAGTTTATACATTTATTAATGTAGCAGGTACTCATACACACAGAGATCAAAATGTTCTTAAGCTATCAAAGATACACTACCCCTCCAGTCCTTCCACCCAAATTAAAATTATTCCCTAAATTTAGCAAGTATTGGAAGATAATTGTCTGCTAAATTTGTTTTTAAGAAACTAAAGTAACAGTATTTCAAAATTAACAAGCTTTCATTTCAATTTATAGCAGTATTTTACTTCTAGGAAGAAGTTTAAACAAAGCTTTCCTTATCAGAGTACTTTCATTCTCTTATTATTTTTTTGTTGTTGTTTTGTCTATAAACAAATCACTATTTCCAGACTCTTACCTCCTCTGTAATTACTGTAGCTTTAAAAAGTTCCATTCAAAATGAGATTACAAGAAAATTATAGACATAAGCCACACTTAAAGTTGTTTAATATGATAATTGGAATAGCTTTCACTTGGTATGTATTACTTGGCCGGTGTGAGATAATGCATGATACAATTTTAGTTTTAATTCAAAGTATTAATATTATTCTACTTCTCATGTGTTTTCAAGAAAAGTGATTTTTAGAGGCTAATCTCAGTAAACAGTATTTCCCACTTTAATTAGCAATGCCTCATGAAACAGAGTATGTTTTCCTGGTGCTTTAAATTTTTTTTTCCTAAAGCCTCTTTGGGTAAGTATCGTTAGATAGTAATTATTATTTTTTCTCTTCAATACAGTAAGCTCCAGGGCAATATTCTTAGGTTATACTAAAAAATTATTGTAAATTTCACTGTATCACATAATTTATAATCTATTATGTTTTAAATTCACATTGATAATATAAATCATATGCAAATATTTCTAGAACTCTGACTATGCTGCCATCAGGGCTTTATTGTCTTTTCAGCTCTATGTAAGTATTATTTTGTCCCATATTTACATATTATCTTACTTTTAAAAAATCATATTTCCTCCTGATAAGTATATATGTCTTCTCCTTTCATTATTGTGACTTCATATGTAATAACCTTTAAGGTAGTACTTACAACTATCTGAAACTCATTTAAGAAGTCTTCTTTTCAATCCAAATTATTGAAAATTAGAAAATACCTGTAGAGAATAAATCTTCTGATCACAATCATTTAATTGGCTTTCTTTTATTTTTTTATTTTTTTTTCTTCGTGTGTGTGTGCACAGGAGCAATAATCTAAGACTCTTATAAGGAATTTCAATGAATGGCAATAGAAATGTCAATTTTAGTGATGCTCACAAAAAGATAAACAGCACTTACCAGGAGCTTCTTGAACATATTGTCTAGAATCATCCCTAAACCTCAAAATTATAAAAACAAGCATAGGTATGTCATCAATATGAGTTTAACCTAGAAATTTATTACCATTTTAAAAATTGTTCACTTGATTGCAAAATTTAGAGTATAAATCAATACTTCACACAGGGATGAAATTTATAGAGATGATGATTGTGCCTGAATTGCATTCTTACTTAAGAGGTAGAGGTGCATCCAAGACAACATTTGTGGATATACACATGCATTATACATTTGTATTACTTTTTAAAATACCTACATGGAATTTCTGAAAATTCTTCTTCAAGAAAACCATGCATAGCAACAGTACAAAAATTTGCAGGTACGCTATCTTAGGCATCTTGACACATCATCTTTATAGCTATTGTGTCTATTCCTATTTTTTTTCCAAGCAGAAACACTTTAAATTGTTAATAGTTCTCAAAGAACACGACTATGGGAAGAGATTTTGAGGCATATGTTATTACTGGGGTCCTAAATATATATGGAGAGCTGTGATTTGCAATTGGCTGCCCACTGAAAGACCTGAAAGCCTGAGGTCTTTGACCTGGAAACATTACACCAGGACCTGGACAACACAAGCAAGAAATTCTCCAAAATTCCTTGATTTTTCTTCAGCCATCATCACTTCCTTACAATATCTTACTAAGCCTTAATCTTTTAAAAAACTTTTTTGTAATTGTAAATAATTGTAAATGTAAATTTTTTGTAATTGTAAATTAATTGTAAATGGACAGAATATCTTTGTTTATTTTTATGTGGTGCTGAGGATCGAACCCTTTAATAAACACACACAAGCACATACACATGCAAACACACATACATCCCACCACAATTATATCTGAATTTTAAAAATCCTCAAACACCCTTGCTTACAAGGTCTTAAAAGAATATGCTTTTGAAATGCAGGATGATGCCTTGATGGATATGAACTGAGGGATAAAATCAGATTCTTTAATTCTCCCTTTTACTATATCTTTATCCTTACTAAAACTGCAACTTCAAAAACATCCCTAATATCTGATTTCATCTTTGCCCGTGAACATCATATTAGCAAGTTTCTAATCTTAAGACTTCTGCTTCTTTTCATCCACAAAAGATCCTAGATCCTGATTTATCCATCTGTCTCTGAAACTGAAAAGTAGAGGGGGAAAGTTTCTAGCTACTAATCTATATAGAATTTAGTACTCTTTAATGACATTTTTTTTCTGAGAGTAATATCTTGCTGAATGGTGAAATAGTGGACTTTTCATCATTTTGAAAGTTATACCGGATACTTTGTGAGTGGTAATTAAAAACTTAAACCTTTGAACTTCAGCAATAATTCCAAGGGTAAAAGTGTTACTTTTAGAAAGTGATTATTGCTTAATTAGACAAGAGTGCTAATTAAGTGGGAAAAACTATAATTTAAAGTTCCTTATACTTTAAATTTCCTTATAAGCTTTCTTCAAGGTTTTGTTTTTGTTTTCTGAAAAATTCATAAAGAACCTTATTGTAACTTTCTATTACTTTCTTAATTTCAACAAAAATAATAAAATTATAGTTTGTGGCTTACATTCACTTCTTTTCAATGATTTTATACAAAGCTACATATTAAAAATGGAGATCATTTTAGGTTACAGAGGGTTTGCCAATATAAGTAAGTGTATTGAGACATAAGGAAAATTTGAGAAATTTATCTTATGGACTCACAGAAACAAAAATTACCCAAATAGCTTCTATTATATATAAACCATATGAATTTAGATTCTGTGAATAATGTTATTGGAGTTTTGATAGAGACCACTTTGATTCTCTAGACTACTTTGGGTAACATGGCCATTTTAACAATGTTAATTCTGCCTATCCAAGAACATGGGAGGTCTTTCCATCTTCTAATCCTGTCTTCGATTTCTTTTTTCAGTCTTCTATAATTTTCATTGTAGAGGTCTTTCATCTCCTTGATATTTTTATACACACACACACACACACACACACACACACACACACACACACATATTTCTAGGTTATTATTTTTTGAGGTATTGTGAATGGAATTGTTTTTCTAATCTTTTTCATTAGAGTCCTTATTGCAGTACAGAAAAACTTGATATTTGTATGTTGATATTGTATCTTGTTACTTTGTAGAGTGTGTTACCAACTCTAGAGGCATATTCGGTAGAGCTTTTTTAGGTCTTCTAAGTGTCGCATCATATAATCTGCAAACAGTGATGATTTGAGTTTTTCATTTCTTATTTTTATGCCTTTTATTTCCTTCTCTTGCCCAACTGCTCTCACTAAAATTGAAGTACTATAAATTTCTATTTAGAAATTAGGATTTAGTAGTAATTTGCCAATTGTATTTTATTCTTCTTTTAAGAGCCTATATTCAATCTAAGTTTGACAATTCTGAATATTCTTAAGTGATTAATATATGATAATATAAAACAATTTTATATTCTTTGTGAGGATTAACAACATTCATTACCATTTCTCCAACAATGCATTATACCTATCTCTAAGAAAACATAAGTTCTCTGGAGTCTATCCAGTAATTGTCCTAGTCTATTGGGCCAATGTTGTGGAAATATTTGATAAATTTAAATTCCACACATATATATACAGATGTGATCAGAACAAATTAACTTTAGTTAATATACTAAATAATATGATAAGTCATTTCATAAAAGTGCTAATTTTTTTTAAAAATTGATTCAGCATAAACTGATAAAATGCTAATCTGAACCGAACACTGTGTTAGGCTTTGATATACAAAGCTACAATAAGCATTTGTGTAATAATGATTCTTCTCCTCAGGTGCACAAGATAAAAACTAAATATTGCCAAGGCACCCTGTGAAAAATGTAATTATAAATTGAAATGTGATTTCTGAATGAAAGGAAAAGACTTAGAAAGATTATAATAAATGAAGCTGTCCTATAGTTAATGGAGAAGGAGAATTTTTTTTGAGAAGTCTTAAATGAGGAAGAGATTCTTACATTGAAATATAAAGGAGGAATGCCTAGGAAGAAATACCTAAAATTAAATTTATGTAGTATATATTCTTGAATTCTGTTGAGAGAGTGCAATGTAAAGTGTTCTCACCACAAATATAATTGTAAAGTAATGCATATATTAATTATCTAGATGTTGTCATTCCACAATGAATATATACTTCAAAACATCACATTGTACAGGAAAAAAATGGTATAATTTATATGTCCATTTAAAAAATAAATTTATAAAGACATAAACAAGTAATGAGATTGAGTCAATAACAAAAAGCCTTCCTTCAAAGAAAATCTCAATACCAGGCCGCTTCATTGCTGAGTTGTAACATTCATTTTTTTAAAGATGAATTAATTCCAATACAATTCTTAAATTACTCCAAAAAAATCAAAAAGGAGAGAATTCTTCCTAAGTCATTCTACAAGGTCAGCATTTTCCTGATAACCAAAAAAAAGACATTGACACAACAACAAAAAAATCTACAGGTCAATGTATTTGATGAACATACTTGTAAAAATCCTTAACGAAATTCTACCAAACCAAATCCAACAGAGCATTATAATGATTATTCATCATGGTCAAGGAGATTCATCCCCAGGATTCACAGATTGTTCAATATATGTGTATCAATAAATATGATACAGCACATCAACAGAATGAACAACAAAACCATATACTCATTTCAAGGGAAGCAGAAAAGTACTTGGTAAAATTCAACATTGCATCATGATAAAAATAAAAACTGAGCCAATTAGGTATACAAGGAATATACCCTAATATGATAAAGGCCATGCATGTTAGGAAAGAGTTAACCCCATACTGAATGAGGAAATATTTGTATTTAAGATTTAGAACACAACAAGGATGCCTGTTTTATTACTTGTATTCAACATAGTCCTAGATAGAGCAATCAAACCAGAGAAAGAAATTTGTATCTAACTTGGAAAATAGGAACTAAAATTGTCAGTGTTTGCAGATATATGGTCTTATTGTGTATAGAAAACACTAAAGACTGCACAATTATATATATATAATATATATCCATATATATACTTATATATGGATATATATATATATATATATATATATATTACATATAAACAACAAAAAGCACTTTTTAGAACTAGTGATCTATTTTACATATAAACTCTCTTTTTTAAAAAATATTTATTGTTTAGTTTTAGGTGAACACACTATCTTTATTTTATTTTTTGTTATGTGGTGCTGAGGATCAGACTCAGTGCCTCATGCATGCTAGACGAGCACTCTACCACTGAGCCACAACCCCAGCCCATATATCTCTTGATGTGGAGTGTTGAAAAATGAATACTTGTGATTTTTTAAAATTAATAAGTAGAAAATATCCTTGAAACATCAGCAACCCCAAGGGACATATAGCAAGATATTTTAAAAGTGAAGAAAAAGTATAAATGATTATTTGAATTTATATACCATTTAAGTTCTAAATCATCTTTTAAGACAAAATATTACATAAGTGGTATGCATCCCTCTGCCAACCACTATTTCATTCCTCACATCTCTGAGTTTACAACATTTTCAGATTTTATGTATAAGTGAAATATTATTTACATTTCTGTGTCTGGCTTATTTCATATAATGTCCTCAGACTCATCAATTCTGTCCCAAATAGCAGGATTTTCCAGTTTTCTTATGGCACAATAATATTCCATTTTATATCCTTACAGCACATTCCTTATCCATTCATCAGTGAATGGATAATTACTTTTTGGCAATCAAGTTGAAGTGACATTCACATCTATACTTCTACTGAAGGACCATCTTTTCTCCTATCCTCTACTTTATATATTGTTCATTATATTTTGATTTTTATTTATCTTATTCTATAGCATAGTAATTCTAAAATGATTGTTTAATATGCCAGAGGGCTTTTTGTGAATCTTAAGAACTTTATCATGTGTTTGACTGATTGAAAGTAATTAAAATATTATTTCATTTTTATAGAGTACTTTCATAACCATAATTTAAATTGTATTCATTTTGTCTTCAAAACTATAATTACATATTCAAAACCTTAGATTCTCAGTGTAATGCTGAGAATTACAAACACACAAGTAGTCAAGATATTTTAAATATTTTATCTTTTTTTTAATCTCTTTCAGGAACTATATTAACACAGATTAGATATATTTTACATTTAGAATTTTATATATTTTCTAGTCTCAAAGGAAATATGTTTCCCAGAACTTTTGTGTAACTAAATAATGGTTAGCATTATGTTAAAATCAAGTCTCTGAGAAAGACAATAGAGACCTTGGGATTTGTAGTGCAAATGAAGGGCTATATGATGCCCTTACAATTAGTGGTTTCTCTAAGTCAAAATATTCATCCCACACTTTTGCCTTTAGAGAAAATTAATCATTTCTTTAATCACATAGATTTATAAGATAAAGGCTAAAATTGTAAGATAAGTATATCAAACAAAGCTGAGAAGTAGTATAAAAATTCTTCTGGATGTCTTCCTCTATTAGTCTATTATTTGAGTTGCTATTTTTGATATATTTCTGCAAATGTCCTATCGCACAAATTTCACATATAATTTCTTAGTATGAATAGAAAAGGCACAGATTGAAATTAAACAAAATATTTGGACATTTGGCTATCAAAATTAATAAAAACTGTGTAATGATTTTAATAACAGTTACATCTACCATACTCAAAATATTCACCTTTAACATAATTTTTATCAGCATTGAATTCACAAAATTCACAATTTTGCAATTATTATAAATCATGTGGGTCCAGTTTGTTATGTTGAGGACCTTTGTGAAAAAAACTCCTGCAAAGACAGTGTTTTAGTCAGCTTTTTGCTGCTATGACTATAAGACCCAACAAGAACAATTTTAAGGAGGAAATGTTTATTTGGGGGCTCACAGTTTCAGAGGTCTCAGTTCACGGACAGCTGGCTCCATCCTTCCTGCTCAAGGAGAGGCAGAACATTATGGCATAAGAGTGTGACAGAGGGAATTGGCTCCTGTGATGGTCAGGAAACAGACTAATCTCAGCTCACCCAATTTATACCCCAAAGGCACACCCACAGGGACCTACCTTCTCCAGCTGCACCCTATGAGTCTACATTTAGTATCCAGTTAATCCCTGTCAGGGAATCAACTCACCCGTTGGGTTAGGGCTCTTATGACTCAGTCATTTCACCTCTGAGTATTCATGCATGGTCTCACATTTGAACTCTTAGGGAATAGCTGCTATTTAAACTATACCTCTTCATAAAAGGAAAAGGCAGTATGTAGAGAATGTAATCTTGTCATTTTCATTGACGTAATATGTAATTTTATGATCCCTGATTAGTCTGCATATGAGGAGAAGCATAAACAAAATTTACAAAGTTGTGATCAGTGAGTTAATTATAATAATAAAAGAGGGAAATAGAGGATGAACTTTAGTTTTATTCGTTCTGCTTACATGTCAATAAAGTATAGAAAATACACATTTTCTGTTCTTACTGAATGAGCCTTAAGTAAATTTTACAAGATATGCTTTGAAGCTATATATAGCAAATGAATTATTTCATTAACTAGAATTCCCATTTCCCAATTGGCATTTCCTTTATTATCCATTGCACACATATTAATATTCAAACATGTATCATAAATTGTTTTCTATTGTCACCAAATATATGTAACAAAAATGGATTATTTTATTAATTCATTTTCCATAGTTTTAGTACATGCCAATCAGCATTTTACTCACTCAATTTCACCAGATATTCACATTTATTAAATTTTTATTGCTGCAATTAAATTACCACAAATTTGTTGGCTTAAAAATCATGCATTGGGCTGGGATTGTGGCTCTGTGGCAGAGCGCTTGCCTTGCACATGTGTGGCACTGGGTTCTATCGTCAGCACCATATAAACATAAACAAAATACAGATATTGTGTCCACGTATAACTAAAAAATCTTTTTTTTTTTAAATCACATGCATTGATTATCTCACAGTTTTCTCAGGTAAAGACTCCATGTAGCACTTCTCTGGGTGCTTGGCTCAGGATCTTAGAAGGCTGCAATCAAGATGCAGGCTGGTCTGCATTCTCATCTATAAGATAAATTAGATAGCACTCCTCTGCTAAGCTCATTTCCTTTCTATTTCATGACTGGGGACAGTTGTCTGGGTGCCTCCCACAGTCCCAAGAGGCCATCTGAAGTATCCTGGCATATGTCTCTCTTTTTGAGGAATTTCAAGACCAGCAGGGGAATCTTTCTCTCTCTCCAAGGTATTAAGTGTGAGTCTTATATAAATTACCCGACTTAAGACTTAAGAGAGTGACAACTCATTACCTTTTCATATTCTATGAGTTAGAAGCAAAGAACTGATCCCACCTGCACACTCTAGGAAGAGATTATAAAATGGCTTGATTCACTGAGGGGCACTTAAGGGTGTTAATGTCATACCCTATTAGAAAACTCCAGAGAGACTATCAATGAGCCATGTGTTATCAATTCAGTTTTTTTTTCCTCAATGCTGTAGCCTCTATATCTTTTCAAGTCTATTACTCAGAATTTATATTGAATAAACACTTTGGAATAGATAAAACAAATGGATATTCTAACTGCTTCTTTGCTTTTTATTTTTCAATTCTTCACCAGTCAATTACAGCAGAATAAAAGGCCAGAGTCATCCTTTCATTGTCTTCATTTTAAACTAAATATTAAAGTTGATTTAAACTAAATGTCACAAGTTTCACCAGTTTACCATTATAGAACCAGGGGGAAAAAAAGGTAGTGATCAAGTTAGGAATGCAGCAGGAGACTGTCTCATTCCAGTCAGCATATATATTATAATACATCAGAAAAATCATCTTCAGTTCTCACATTTTAAAATTTCATCTTTCTGAATACTTTGATATTTTGCTATTGGATATGCCCTAAGAGAATTATCATTCATTACTTTATTGTTCTTAGGATGTATAGCCTTAATCAAGCAAGAATATTATCAAAATCTGCTTCCTGTGACAGAGAATGAAATTACACAACACTCTCTTTCAAGCATCCTTTTAAAATCAGTTTTGAGCTTAGTTGGCTATATTTTTAAGTTAAACACATCACAGATGAAATAATGCATAGTTTTTGTTTTCCATTTCAGCATGCTTCCTACTTATAAACTCGGATTTTTCCTGTGATTATTTTTCAAAAAAATTGTGAGAGACCTATTTATGTTTTTGAGAAGCATTACCCCAAAAGAAAGCCAATATCCATTCTTCATTTGCTTAGAATTTTATGATTAAAAATAATATTTTAAAAAAGGTTAGACAACCTACAGATGTGTTAATGTGTTTGAATTTTCTAGGAGTTCACCAAAGTTTGACAGAAGAAATTCTAAGCTTGGACTTGCTCATGTATTTTATGTTGTTTCAGAAAATATTTAAATTAAAATAGATTTATTTAATGTCTTCATCTGTTGACTATACAAAATATTTTGAACTAGATTGTAACACATTGTCAATGATTTTGGAAATAGCAAGGTTAGTTTTTTTTAAGGATTTTTCCCTTGTTTTTGAAATTATTTTTATCCATCTTTTTTTATTCTAACATACTCAGGGTATGTATGCATCCAAGAAAGCACACAAGAAAAGCAAATTAACTCACATTTTAAACTTATTGCCTAAGGCACATTTACATATTATAATATGACAATAGGCTTCAGCCTCAGCAATGATGAGGTAACCCTGATTTTGCTAGACTTAGACCTCACAGTGTCCCCTGAAAATTGCATTAATATGTTTTGTGTTACCATAACAATATACCTGAAGCAAGGTAACTTTATAAAGAAAAGAGGTGTATGTATAGCTCACTAGAACTGTGAGCTATACATATATCTGGCATCTGTTCAGCTCTGTTTAGGACTTCATGATATGGTAAGAGCAGAGGATAACAACGTGGTGCAGGAAGACTGAGGGATTCAACTGTTAGGCTCAGCTTTTGTAACTCCTCTCAAGATAGCTCAGGAGCCCCATGAGAGCTCTTCTAATCCATTTTTTTTATACTGGGGATTAAGCCCAGGGGTGCTTAATATCTATCCCCATCCCTTTTTATTTTTTGAGATAGGGTCTTGCTAAGTTTCTTAGGGCCTTGCTAAATTGCTGAGGTTGGGATTGAACTTGCAATCCTAAATTCCCCCTGCCTCAACATCTGGAGTTGCAGGGATTGCTAGCATGAGCTGTCAGCTCAGCCCTTCTGAGTGCACATCCCTGTGAGCTAAGGAACTCCCCTAGGCTCTTCCCCATAAAGTTCCACCATCGCACACTACCACACTGAGAACCAGATGTCCAACACATGAATCTCTGGGAGACAGACAACTTGCCAACCGTAGCAATAGCATACTTCATTGTCTAGTTTTACCTCAACTCAGGTAGGTACAGCCTGACCATTTCTGTGCTTGAACTTGAACTCCTACCCAAAATAATAAAATAAAACCATACTGGGAAATAATATAGATAAATAAGTTATAAATTCATTTCTTTACATAGATTGTGTAAATATATAATAGAAAGTAGTACACAAATATACCTATATTTTATTATGCAGAAAACAAATATACAATAGTATTTAATATATATTTATAGATGAATAAATAATATAAATTTATACATAAATATATAGTAATGGAAAGATATAAAATGATCTAGAAAGAGGGAATATATCTGAAAGAATTTCTCAAAGTTTACTTTCCTGAAGTTTATATTGTAAAAGAAAAAAAAAAAAAGATGATTCATTGGGTCAGGCTGAAGAGTGATAAGTATCCCTGAAGCCATGGAGCCATTATTGATGTTTCCCTCCATGCTGAAGTACAAAGCAGCTTTCCAGGCAGTCAGTTCAGGAAATTCATGTTTGGTCTGGTGAGATATGGTAACTTTGGAAAGCTTCATGTTTTCAGTTTTTTGATAGTTGAAGTTGCATTGAAAGGACCTTCACTTTATTCTGTCATGTGGCTAGCATATATTTCTCACAAGACATACAGAGCAGTGACAAGTTTTATTTTTATAGCTCTATCTAGATTTTGTCAGAGATCAGAAGTAGCTGGGGTTTGAGCAGACTGCTGAAGGGCAGACTGCCTATGGACAGCTCCCACTTGGCTGAGACTCCTGCTTGCTGCCTGATGTGGCCATGGTATGGGATTTCTCATCAAGATAATGGCAGTGGGCTCCAAGCTCGCTATCTTCAGAGAAAATCAGTGGTGCTTCACATAGCTCTCAGGGACAGAGGCTAAAATGATAGTTAACATTGCTGAAAACATATTTGAAGGAAGACTGCTGAGGTGTCAGCCTTGGCTACTTTTGTCATATGTCACCATGGCCACCCCAGAAGCAGGGAGGGAGCAAGGACAAAAGTACAAAAGCAGAGCTTTCTGTACTGCCAGGCTTTGGGTTTATACTCAGTGGAAGATAGTGAAAGACCTTTATTCTTTCTCCAAGAAACAAACAGGAATCTCACGTTTGGACAGCAGATTCTGTGGAGAATACTCTCACAGTTATGCTTTCCTTAAAAGCTTCTCCTTAAGTTACATTATCAGAAAACATTTTGATTGTTTTGGGTAGTCTGAACTTTCTTTATTGAATGATAATTAAGTGTAACATAATAATATAAATGTTTTGAAAATGCTAGCAAGTGTATTCATGTCACTTATTACCTTTGTACACATTTGATATAACTTATGTTTATTGTGCTCTATTTTCATTTTGTTAGAATATTAGATCCATTAGAACAGAGAAATTAGTCACTTTGTTCATTGATATTTCCAGCTGTCTAGAAGACCAAATGCTACTTTGTGGACCCTATTGGGTAAATACATTGCTTAGCATATAAAATACCAAAGAAATAATAATAAACTTTATCATCTAGGGAATACAAAATATGTGAAATTCAAACTATTGTATTGTGTGTTGAGTAATTGTAGCAAAATATTTTTTAGAGTAAGGAAAGCATATAAGTTAAATGTGAAACTCAACCTCTTACCTATAAGATTATAACTGAGAAAGCTACTTTATCCCAATATATTGATATTTATAAATATTATTTCCATATCAGTATTTAAAAGTCATGTCTATTTTCTATACCAGAGTTTTCAATATCCCAATTGCTTCATAAAAACAAAATACAATTAACATTTTTATAGGCTACCCACCCACATTCTTTTTTGGAACTGGGCATGCTTTTGATTTCTAGAACTTAACAGTGTTTTTTACAGAGATCAGGAGGAAAAATCTGTATTTAGAGAACATGGCAACAATTTGACATGGGATTTATAAAAATTGGTATAGATTATACCTAAAAATTAGATATAACACTAGCTTAGAAGTGTTGTTTGCAATGTCTTTGATTTGTATAAATACACTCTCTAAGAGACTGAGTTTAATTTCTTGTAGAACATTTTTATACAGTTCTAGGAATAGTAAAGCTATTAATTAGAACAGTCTCTCTCTAAAGGATTTGACCTATTCCAACTTTCTTCATGGCAGCATTAACATTGTAAAATGAACTGCCATCTGATTGGCACATTGATTACATATTATTTTGACTGGAGAAACACAGCCTCTTTCTAGGAAGTACCTTTGCATTTTATCATCATGTAGAAAATGGGGTTTTCTTTATGTTTTGGGGTATTAGGTTGGTTGACATTATGAGTTATGGCTTTCTTTAAAATTGTTATACATGTTGAGCCTATTGAAGTGATTCAAATTGCTTTAAAGTCTATAAAATATAACAATAAAAAATGTATAAAAGTATTATATTTGTATTATTCAAAACAACTGTCTCATAATCTCCTGTGTTATCTTATTCCTCAAGGTATTCACTAATTCTATAAGTGAATAGTCAGTGTTTTCTATTGGAAAAGGTATTTTATGTAGGAGCTTTTTAAGTGCTGTTTTCCAAAGTATAAATAATCTTCTATTAAAAATGTGCAGAATCTCAAATCTGGTGGTTTTGTTCTTGGAGGCAAACTAACATCAGTGACATCAGTGATTTTAAAATGATGACCTATACAGTTGTTTCAATCTTGTGGCTTCGAAAGGAAACCAAATTGGTGCGAGTCTGAAATAAAGCAAACCATCATCTGTGAGAACATAACATTCAAAATAGAGTAATTAAATGGAAGTCAAGTCAGTAGAATTAGAACCCACAAAGGAACATGACTCCATCCTTTTGTCATTTGCCAAGACTGTATTTCTCTAATTTTGTTTTCTAATAGATATCATGACAGTATTTCCTTTTTTAGTATTGACACACCTTTTATTTGTTGTTGTTCCTTAATGGTGCCATTTTTGGAAGGGAAAAAAAGAGTTGAATCAATTAATTGCATAGTTCTTGATAAGGGTATAATCCTTTAGAAAAGGATATGAAATAAGTCTCCTTTAGAATTCAGGGGAACTGTACAGCTTCCATTCTAGACCTCTCATACCCTTGGAAACATTCTGGGCCAGGATCCTCTGGGAAAGTCTCCAGTCCTTTTCTGTGATGGAATGGACCAAGGTTTTGGACTCACAAACTTTCCAGCCTTTTCAGCACCTACCAGTTTAAAACTTTGAGCCATGACATCCTCTAAGAGCATGGCTTTTCTTCACCAAGAAGATGGATGATATCTACCTTAGAGACTTTGCTAAAGACAGAGAAAATATATATTTGAACACTTACAAGAGTGGGGAAATGCTGAGTCAAAAATGACTCCTATTAGCTACTGTGGTATGCACACTCTGAGGCACTTTCCTAATCATACATTCATATATGCTTATTTGTTTAAGTCTCAAAACAATCTTATGAATTATGTACTATTTTATCTCCACTTGAAATATGATTAAAGTGAGAGACATGCTATTTAACTTCTTCAGGGTCTTAAAAAGAAGCCATATTCTTACCCTCTCCTTGCTTTAACCACTAGCATTGGTCAATTTTGTTGTTGTTGTTGTTGTTTCTTTCTCTCCTTTTTTTAACAGGAAAGTGTGAAATGTTGTTTTCTATTGACATCTAATGAATTATTCTTTAGACTGTCTGGGCTTAGGAGTTATCAGGGGCAGAGCACTTCATCAGTTATGAAAAAGGTGTGTGGTAGGGGTGGGCAGGTTAAAGAAGACCTGTTTCCCTTTTTGGTAAAACACACACACACAAAAATAGGTTCTGTATTAAATGTGCATGATCTAGTGTTGTGATTTGTGCAATTCAAGAATTGTGCCTCCTGTGAATTAAAACCCTTAGAACTTGTGCATTTAATATGATTTAATCTGTTATATAGATTCATATATAAATTGTATGTGTGTTGTATAAATAAGCATTATAAAACTAGCATAAATAAACAAAAATAAAAGACAAGATAGAAACAAAATTAAAATTGTTCCTCTGTGTCCTCTGATGAACTTTATCCACACTAGTCTAGCGAAGGGAGAATCCTGTGCAAAAGTAGGAACTGGAGAAACTCAGACACCAATGTGATCTGCCAGAAACATTTAGTCTTATAAAGAGCATTGCACAATCATCTCAATACTGGGCAATCACATAAAAATTTGGATGCCTGCCTTTTCCTGGAAAATCAGTAGACCTGGCAACACTGGTTTGCATTCCCCCATGACAACCATTGACAGAAGTTGAGCACCAGCTGGTCTCTTTAGACAAACCCTTTATTCCCCTTTATCACAGCCTCTACCAACCCTATTGTCCGTGTGGGCCAATTCATGTTTTCCCTTTGTTTGCTCTCCTCTGTAGGCATTTGAGTTTGGAACCTCTGAATCAGAGAAACAGAGTTCATGTTCCTGTTCTTCTACATTCTATAATCAGGAGTATTTTGTGCAATTCTGTGTGAATAATTTTCTCAATTTATGAAGAAACTGAGCACGTAATTATTTCAATAAGATTTTCTGGTGTGTTAACTGGCTACTGATTTCTCAATCAGCTTTTTTTTTTTTTAACTTAGAATTTGCAAAGGACAAAAAAAAAAGAAAATTAAAATTAAATTCCTCAAAAATGCTACAAAATACAATTGTATTAAAAATTGACTGTTTGTCCTTAGTATTTCTTGGCATAGTTAAATCAATCTCTGATCATTGCACCAGAAAGGAATTAGCATTTTAATGATTTTTTCTATCTAATCATGTAAGATAAATTTTCATTGAAATTTTCATGTAAAAAACTATCAGCTAATTTACTATCTTAAATTGTTGTAGAGGAACTTACAATTTATAGCTGAATTATGTTATAGACAATGTAAATTTAGCAACTTAAACTGATTAACATTTGATTTATCTGTAAGGTCTCAATTTTAAAGAGGGTCTGTTTCTAATGTCATTTGAATGCTAATTTTTCAAACTATTTGCTTGCAAATTAAGTAACAGAAAAGATGTCTTTCCTTAGAGATTTCTTGTCTGCAAATTCATGTTGATAAAAGGTTCCAGTGCATTAAACAAGTGTGTTACTTTGTTAATGGATAGCATGGCACAGGTAATTAACTATGAAGTCATTAAGGCTTTTCAGTGCTGTGACAGTTTTGTTTACCTATAACAGATTAATAAACATATCAAATGATCTTTCTCCCTCTTGTTATTTTAGATCAACCTTGAGTGGATTTTGACGGAAGATGTTGCAACAGTTTTTTCTCTGGAAATGTTTAGCTTCGGGGATCATCATTGGCTCTCTCTTTGCAGCTTGCTTTGGCCAATACGATGATGGTAAGGCTGCTTTTAGTCTAACCTTTAGAGCCGGCAGGAATTTCTGTTATTAAATTAAAAACGAAACACACCAGAGAAATGAATAGTGTTAATTTGTAGTTAAGTTTTAAAGGTTAGTAGCTATGAACAATAAGTTACCTTAACTAAAATAAGCTTACAGAAGTGGCTTTGGATAAACTTTGCTGTTTAATAATTGCATTGCACTGTGGTAGAAAATCCAACATAAGATTTGAATTCTATTTAATTCTATTTCTAAACTCTTGAATAAATACAAATCTAGCAATACAAAGACAGCAAAATTTCCTTTTAGACAAGATCTCCAAGGGTCGAAGTAAAAGCCATGAGTGGTTTCAGTGTTAGTATTTTAATTGAAAATTGCATTATTATACCCACCACTATTTCATCTGAAATGAGTGAATAAGGATAATAGAGTTGGTGTTTTGCTTCTTCAGTCATTCCCTGATAGTAAGTCAGTCATTTTAGAAAGATATATGTCTGCAGGCTCTTTAGGTAGATCAGACATGTTATGTCCACAATGATCAAAATATGGCTTATGGATTTCAATATTGAAAAAATCTGACCTTGAATACCACATAAGGAGAGTTAGAACATGTCTCTCTCTGTGGAATTCTTTCAGTTCAAAGGGGAAAAAAAATGAACAAAATTCTCTCCTAAAATTTTGCAGTTTCAGAAAACTATTTCATTCTTTTTTGTTCAACTTTTCATGTGTTTACTCAATATTTGTTCAGCATTCAAGGAACATAATTAACTATCTCATGAATATTGTCCCGTTATCTAGTTGATCTCAGTAGTAGCAAATACTGTGAATTTCTTATGTGCTTTGCTTGGCTAAAGTGATTAATCTTAGGATAGGTAAATTAGTTTGATTTACCCAAATAACATTCAAGTTGTGCACATATTAAAACATTCTCAGTCTTCAGTTGTTTGAGAGGTAGATTTTTGAGAGGAGGACGGCCAGCATCTCATTGGGGGGTTCTTCTACCCAGAGGAATCCCAGCCACCCTAAATGGCCACCCTAAATCTTAATATCTCAAATAATTAACAAATAATAAAAACATTCAGAAATATATTTACAAAAGGGTGGAGTCTTGCTTCCTGATGTCTTTTGGTCAACACATTGTTTGACATATTGGCAGGTCATCCATTTCAGGTGCTGTGTGGGATCTTAGGCAGAACTTGAGGGGGAGGTTCACCTGCATCAGGTGATCAATCCCTGACGGGGGGCTACCGGGAGTTTGCAATACCAGCCTATCCCCTAATTAGGCTATTATGCACAGCAGTCCACACACAGCCCATGGATGGCTCTACAGTAGATTTCTTGGGATTTGAAGAATAATTCACATTACTAACTGTTTTCATGAAATCAACAGCTTAATCCCCTGAATAGTCATACTAATTAGCACAAGGTTTAATTTACATCTAAATTTGTGGTTCTCATCTTTGTCATTTTTAAAAATTGTGAATCTCCAGTCTAAAAACAAATTTTAAAAAACTAGAAAAAAATAAATAACTGCTACTTTGAAGCAAAAAGAAACAATGAGATGAAAATAGTATGACTTTATATTAAAGGAATGCATTTTAATTGCACTCTGGGTATAGATGAAAAATCAGTGTGATGTGGGTTTTTTAATAAGTAATTCTATTTTTATCCATATTTACTATTCATACTGAGCAAGGAAACATTCACTATCATTTTTCACATTAGACATTCTCAAACCATGTACATTTTAGCAATATGACTGGTGTTATCAGAGGAAATCCCTTCTGGTTTCACCTATAATGCTATAGATTCTTAATCTCACTGTAGCTGTTGATCTTCTGTTAAACTACTCACTTAGCTTCCAATATAAGCTTGTCAGGTCACTGTTGGTTATCATATACTCAACTTTTTGAAGCAGAGTGTACCTTCTCACCCGACCACTGATAGTATGGTAGGTGGCCCTTTAAGCCCTACACACTTAGATTACTTACTTACACTCACAGTTAGAATGGCTTCTCAAGTCACTCCTCCAAAGGTGTGACTCACTCTTAGAAAGATTGAAAGTATTTCAACTATAGCAGATGAACTTAAGCTCTATATTGTGTTTTCTGGAGATTTCGTAAGTGCATATGCATTTCAATATTTCCTCTTTATACGCATCCTTCAGTGTGCCCCTGAAGTAATAATACATTCTTCTTCCTTACCAAACCAAACTGTTTACTTCTTTCAGATCTCCCTCTATTTCAGACTCTTTGATATTAGTTTTCTTCTGTTATTCAGTTATGTGTGACTAACATGGTTTCCATAGATATTTCTTTTAAAAATGCCTATAAAATTATGAGCATATAATATGCAAGGAGGAAATCAGAACCAGGCAAATCATGACTAACACAACATTTGACTAGATTGGAATATGTAATATAGAAATATTAAAGCAATATTTTTACTCAAATATTTGGGTTGTGGGTATGTGACTCTGTTGAAGAAAGATAATGGTGATGATCATAAACAGGATTGGAAAAAAATGAAAACTTTAATGAAAATAATGCTTTTGGCATAGATAATCCACTTGTTGGATTAACCATTATGATAGTTGACAACAAATTTACATACACATTTAGGAGCTTCAGAGAAGAATAAAGGAAAAAAAAAGTTAAGTTATCCTGGGACAACTAATAAGGTAGTGCAGGTCTTTGTTGCCAGAATAGTACCCAGGCTTTCAGATAAGAATGATTTCTTATGTTTTTTTTTTAATGCATTTATTTACTTAAAGTGTTTGGAGGAAATAAAAAGGTACTGTTTATTTAATAAATATTTTATCATGAAATGGAATATTCTAGTGTTATCCAAATGTCTAAAATTTCTTCTAAGAAAGAGATATTGTATAATGATCATTGTCAAAAATTTATAATATTTTTACTAGAAAAATTTAGTCATGTTTTAAGTCTTTTATTATTTCTCATTCAAATTGTTGGGATAAATTCTTAGATGCAGTCATAAAAGTTGTTGATAATCTACTCGATAATGGTTATTTCATTTGGTATATGACTGTATATCTTAGCCTGTATTAATAATACAAATTAAGTTCATATTATTATATTTAATTTAAAAGTCAGAATCTAACTGGTATATTTAGAAAATTAGAGAAATTAATAGACTTGTAGCTTATAATGTATTGATAAAAGTCTTATTCTTTTCCATAAATAGAACATTAAATTTGATAATATTTCATCTTATCTTTTAATGCATTACTGATCCTGACAATATTGGAATATATGCCCTGATCCCAAACTGAGTGTTCAGAGTCTAGAAAGGAGGAACCTTTGGGAAGCAGAGAAAGAAAGGTTATGGCTACATTTTAGGTTATAGTGAATAAAACCTTTTTATAATATAATCCTTATTTAAGCATTTGGTTTGAACACAGGAATGGCCAATAAAAGGAATGTAGGGAAAGGATAAAAGGAAGATCATACATGGATAATGAATGTTTTTTTCATTTTTAATGTTTCCTCTATATTTTTATGTTTTTCATACTTAAAATATACTACTGCCAAGGAGGTGGCAGATACCTGTAATCTCTGGTATTCTTGAGGTTGAGGCAGGAGGACTGCAAGTTTGAGGCTAGCCTGGGGAATTTAGTGAGAGCTTTTTTTTTTTAATTTTTATTGGTTATTCAAAACATTACATAGTTCTTGATATATCATATTTCACACTTTGATTCAAGTGGGTTATGAACTCCCATTTTTACCCCATATACAGATTGCAGAATCACATCAGTTACACTTCCACTGATTTACATATTGACATACTCATGTCTGTTGTATTCTGCTGCCTTTCCTATCCTCTACTATCCCCCCTCCCCTCCTCTCCCCTCCCCTCTTCTCTCTCTACCCCCTCTACTGTCATTCATTTCTCCCCTTGTATTATTTTTCCCTTTTCCCTCACTTCCTCTTGTATGTAATTTTGTATAACCCTGAGGGTCTCCTTCCATTTCCAAGCAATTTCCCTTCTCTCTCCCTTTCCCTCCCACCTCTCATCCCTGTTAATGTTAGTCATCTTCTCATGCTCTTCTTCCCTACTCTGTTCTTAGTTATTCTCCTTATATCAAAGAAGACATTTGGCATTTGTTTTTTAGGGATTGGCTAGCTTCACTTAGCATAATCTGCTCTAATGCCATCCATTTCCCTCCAAATTCTATAATTTTGTCATTTTTTAATGCAGAGTAATACTCCATTGTGTATAAATGCCACATTTTTTATCCATTCGTCTAGTGAAGGGTATCTAGGTTGCTTCCACAGTCTTGCTATTGTGAATTGTGCTGCTATGAACATCGATGTAGCAGTGTCCCTATAGCATGCTGTTTTTAGGTCTTTAGGGAATAGACCCAGAAGGGGAATAGCCGGGTCAAATGGTGGTTCCATTCCCAGCTTTCCTTGTCTCAAAATAAATAAATCAATAAAAATAGCAGGGGATGTAACTCAGTGGTAAATCACCTCTGGGTACAATCCCCAGTACCACAAATAATAAAAGTAAATAAGTAAAATATATTACTGCCAAACTCAGAGAAGTGTTTGTTTACAAATACATTATGAGAAAGTCTGAACCAAAGCATTGGAGGGTTTTTAAAATATGTATTTGCCAGTGGGAGGGGATATGCATGTGTGCTGGAGGTGCATTTGAGAGATGGGGAAGAGAGCTAGAAAGAGAGACAGTGAATGCCCGTGATGAATAAAAAAAAATATCTATTCAGAAGGGATTCTCCCTGCTCAAGCAGTTAACTTGGAAGCCAAAAATCTTCCATTTTGTCTTTCACCTGTTACATAAATTAGCATATTCCTATGATGTAAATGATGACAATGGGACCTTTATATAATGGAAACATGAACAACTGTGTATGGAACTTTTATATAATGGACAACATAAACAACTATATAAAGGGATCATATTTAAACCCTGAAACAGTCAAAACACTTCCTGAGTCTCAGTGTGGTTATAAATAAGAATAATCCTCCCCAACTTAATTTTATTCCATTTTACATAGAATCTGGCATATGACCAATGTTCAACTAAAATTTTTACATTTATGTTTTTATTATTTTTATAAAGAATTATTTATTTGTCTTTTTAGAAACTGCACATTTATTTATAAAATTGTGCTCATGTATATATATATATATATATATATATATATATATATATATATATATACACACATAAATATTCATGTATATATTCACATGACACTTAAACTGAACTTAAAGGACAAGCTCTAGGTTGATGCTTGTCCTTATGTAATCTATGGAAGGTCAGTGATGAGATAGAAATAACAATCAGTTAAGAATTTCACCTTGTTGTAAGAAATTCCCAGAAACTTCATCTTTATCAATGGATCCAGGGGTCATGAAGTTGAGTGCTACTAACTTATACTAAGTATACTTAAAAGTTTAATTATAATTAATTAATATAATAATAAATCACATGCTAATGATAGAATCATAAGGAAAAAATACTACCCAATGAGTCAAAATACTAATGTTTTTTGAGCAAGAAGAATCCACAAACAGGGTCCTACTGCAAGAGGTGTTGATGGTTCATGTGTCCAGGTGTTTATGCACCATCACAGAGGACACTGTTACATCAGTACTCTCAATCAGGGAATGTTTGCGGGTCATTCATTCTGTTCCCTGATTATGTTTGAAATATTTTTAAAATTCCTCATTGTTTGAGCTCCCTATCTTAAGATTAACAAAGATTGTCTTTCTCTTGTTTACATTATTTTTCTGTGAATTTAGTGCAATATAATAATTTCTCTTGAGTTTGTTTCAGTTATAACATTAAAGATGATGTTGGAGACCATCTAAGAACTTTTCAGTGAGCTTGTTTGCCCCTGAAATGTCTTAATTACTCATTTAAATTTGATTCTTAATGCACAATAAATAAATACTGAGAAAACATATATGTATCATTATATGTATATATAAAATCATGCACACTTAATACACAAGTAATATTTTTTTCAAAAATAAAACCAAATATAACATATTGTTGTGCAGATTTGTTCATCTAAATACAGTTTAGATGTCTTTCCTTATTTACCCCTTCACTTATTCCATATTAAAAGGTGTATTTTTATTCTGAGAACTTAAATTCAAATTTTATGAGTAACTTTTTTACTTTCCCTATGTGAATATCTACAATTCCCAAAGTTATTCTTTTCTTGGAAGCTTTATAAACAAATGCATACACGATCTCTCTCTCTCTCTCTCTCTCTCTCTCTCTCTCTCTCTCTCTCACACACACACACACACACACACACACACACACACTCTAGATTACCTACCAGGAATGTTTTTTAAAATGGTATGGTAAGAAAGAATATTGTTACTTTCAAAGTAGGCTCCAGTAAAAACTTTTGTAAGCAAATCTTAATTTCATTTATGGATGTAAGCCTGCTTTGTCTGTTTATTAGATTGTACTCACCCTTGCAATTTGTTCTTCCTCTTTTCTGAAGGTTAGTAATCTTGTGTGGAAACTTTTTCCCTGCCCCAAACAGATTCATTTTAAAAGTCAAGGTTTGAAAGTATATGTCTTTTTTTTTAGCAATAATTTTTAAAAATCGGGTTCATTCTGTAACTTCTCTTAAGTTCTAACCTCCTAAGAAGAATACTTCAATAACCTTTATATATTTGAGTAACAGACTTTCTTAAAAAAAAAAAAAAAATATATATATATATATATATATATATATATATATATATATATATATATCTTTTTTTTCCAGAAGGCAAGGGACCTAAAGAGATAGAATAAAATAGATCTCTTATAATTAGAAGACTAATGATTATATGTCGATTTTCTCCTCTCAGTTATGCTGTCTCTCCGTCTCATGTAGTGTCTCTATCTCTCCCCCCCCCCACACACATGTGCATACACATACATATACACACACATGTTATTTTCTAGGTAACTGAAAATAGATAGCCAGATATCAATACTTCATACTCTTCTTTGCCCTGTTGACTCAGGGAAATGAATTAAAAGTCTAATTTCATAGTTAAGCAATGCAGAAAAAATTAATAATTATAAGACAGATTCTTCCCTTTGTGGCTGTACAATATTAAAAATTTGAAGTCATTGGAAAAAAATCACATCCTAATCATTTAAAAAGGCAGAACTAATTTTAAATATTCTTAATAGAAATTTAAATTGAACAAAAATGTAATTATAAACTTGCTTGGCTGGGAGTCATCAGCTCTTTGTACATCTCATAATAGAGGGGCTTTTCTTAGTTGGATCTTTCCCTGTCAATTCTCTGTACCTGTTACAACCACTTCTTCATCAATTCCCTTAAGCTCTGCAATTTGTTTTTTCTCACAACTCTACTGAAACTGCACTCTCTAGTCTCCAATGACTACTTCCTTGGGCAAATCCCATCATTTTCTAGTATTTCAGTAAAAAGCATTATTGATCTACCTTTCCTGCAACTTTATATCTCTCAAAGGTCCTTTGTGCTGACCTTTTCTGAGTGTGTGCCTATTGGACTTCTATTCCATCTTCTGGTGAATGTACTACCTTTTTCTGGTCTGTAATTTTAAAAATTTTTCATTCTTGTTTTCTTTCCATAAGCAATAAGAATTTATAATAAGCAAATTTATATATTTTCTGAAAGTGAAACAAAATACTTTTCTTTGCTAACTTCTATTCCCTCCAACTTCCCTTTCTCTAGCTGTGTGTCCAGGGCATATACTCTTATTTTACCTCTACTCCACAATTTGGACGCTCTGTGGAACATATATTTAGCTATCATGTGATTGAAAATCAAACTCCAAGAAAAGTATTAGAAAACAATTCAGTTCCTACATTCCTGTATAACAAGGGAGATAATCATGATTTATATAATAATATAATTATGTACAGTATATGTGTATGGGGAGAAAACACATCAAAAATTTTTTGAAGAATTTGGAGCAAAGATAATCAGACAATTCTTACAGGAAGAATTTTGAATTTTCATTTTAAAAGTCTTGAGAAGCATAAAGAGATTTAAGAAAAGCTGTGAAAAATATTGGGATGATATTCTGATTTGAGATGTACATAGTTATTTCTTTGCAATATAGAAGTTGGCACATACTGGTTTTTTTAATATACTTTTAGTTTGTTTATTTAGTTTAGTTTTTTTTTAATGGTGCTGGGGAATGTACACAGTGTCTCACATGTGCTGGGCAAGTGCTTTACCACTGAGCCACAACCCCATCCCTGTACATGCTGTTTTATAATCTCAGTCATATAAGGTTAGATAGTAAATAATCAAGAGATAACAAAATAGCAGATAACAAGAGATAACAAGAGATAACAAAATAACAAAATCAATTGATGGACATGATCATTATCCCTTTTTCAAAAATATGCAATAGCAGAGGACATTACCCACATTTTATAAACACCCATCAGCAGCCACCAGCATATCCTTATATATGTACCCACCTTTGAGAAGCAATGTGACATGGGGGTTGAAAGTATATACCTCAGAGGGAGCCAGACTGCCTAGATCTGAATTCTAGCTTTAAAAACTCTGTAGTTATGTGGCTACGGTTAATTCTTTAATCTTTCTTTCTTAAACTTCTTTATCAATAACATGTAACTAGTGAGAGTATTTGCCTTAGAGAAGTATTGTAAAGAATTACTTTATGTAAGGGGTTGAGATAAATAATGGTCACATTGATCCTTCTGTCAGTGGCTTTCATCATCATGGTCATCTAAAGTAACTTGGTAGTCAATATGTGAGCTCTCCTTTTTATTTATAGTTACTTGTATTACCAAGTTTAAATTACTTAATCTCATTATGCCGTCTTTGCTTATCTGTAAAATGGAGTAAATGATACTGCTTATCTCATGGGATTATTGTGAGTTCAGATGAGGCAAAGCATAAGATGCATTTGTGTCATTTCCAGGTACAAAAGAAGGTGAAGTATGTTTAAATATATGTTAAGTTATGTGTATGAGCTTGTGTGTGCGTGTTTATTGTTACCAGTATAATAAGAATGTCATTAATAAAATTATTATAATAAATGCATAAAAATTCATTTAATTCATATTTTAATAAAATAAAGATTCTTTGTGGGAGATGGCAAAAATTAGGGAGATTATTTGCTAATGTCTTACCATGAATTTGAAACGTTAACCAGGAACAGATACAAAACCAATCAGTTTGCTAGAGTTACCATAACCAAATACTTCAAACTGTGCAGCTTGCATAAGAGAAATTGACTTTTTCACAGTTTAACAGTCTGGAATGGCCCAAGATCAAGGTCTCAGCAGTATTGATTTCCTCTTGGTATATAGATGGTCACCCTGTTGCTGCGTCTTCACATGGTTCTCCTTGTGTATAGGCACACCCCTATTGTCTCTGTTTGTGTCTTAATCTCTATATAAGACCATCAGTGAAGTTGGATTAGGTTTCACCATCCAGGTCTAATTTTAAATCCTTCTTCAAAGCCTGAATCTCCAAATACAGTCACATTCTCAGTGAAGGCACAGTAAAGAATCAAAGCATGAATTCTTGAAGACATAGTCCAGCCTCAAATAATGACATAGAGATAGATCCCAATAAAGTGTACCCAGGAGTTTTAGTTCTTACTCTTCAATACTGCACCATTTTCTAAGTTTATGGCTTTTATCAGACTTCACCTGCTATTAAGAACAAAACTATCCCTGGTGTCTTTGCCCTCATTCAGTTGCTCCAGATGGTAAGCAATGTATATTGTTCATATGCAAAATCTCTGAGACTTCCATTGGGCAGAATTGGAGCCAAGAATGAACACAGAAGACAGAGACAGAAGCCGGAGCCTCTGAAATCCACAGAAATGAGGAAAGAAAGAAAGGTCCCGAGGGCAACAGGTGTAAGCAGAAGGTAAAAAGTGACCAGAGAAGCAGTTGAAAGTATAGTGATAGATGAGATATGGGGCAACATTAAGGGAATATGTTGGCTAAAATGCCTATCAGCTCCTTTTTGCATTTTTTGACAATCTTCACTGTTCTCCTTATAGGATTAGTCCTTGGGAGTAAGGACAGCTTAATTCTGGATTCCTCAGTGAAAATTACAATTAGGCATTAACTCTGAATACAGGAGCTAGAAAGGCCAGGGCCTTCTGCTTCTTGTTTATTATTTAAATTGTATGTTTAGTTTATATTTGTCTCTCAGTATGCATTTTTGAAATAAATAAATGAAATTCTCTTATGCTTGTTCTATTCATCTATAAGAAGCAGTATACTTGGTAAATATTCAATTTGTTCTGCTCGATTGTTTAGACCTTTAGCTATTAGACAGGACTATGTATCTATCTCTGGGCAGTGAAATGTGTGAAAGAATGATGCATTATTGCTGGGCTTATATCACAAAAATATCTTGTTCAGTTCTTTAGTCTCTTTTTTTTTCTGCAAAACAACTAATGAAGCTATATGTTATAGATGGAAGTTATAAAAGGAGATATCTCCATTAGCCCTCTCATCTGAGTCACTCCATCTCTTCTTGCCCTACTCCCACTCACCCATGAAGAATAACCACCAGAAGAAGAAAATACATTCATCTCTTGAATTTAAGGGCTAAATTGCAACTGCAGCTCAGCTATCCAAAGCTATTCAACTTCTTTCTTGCAGTCAGTAAAACGAAACAGTCTTCCTTACTCTGAATCTCTTAATACGTTATTTTTTTTTTCCAAATATCTTCCCAAAGGTAATTAACTAACTACTGAATTAGGTTATATTCTAGTATTCTTGGTCCATTACAATCTATTCTCACTTTACCTATTTATATTCTTTCCCAGGATTTTTCAAGAAATAACAAACATGTACTCACATTGAATTTTTCCCATTATTAGGATGTTACATTTCCTTTCCCTTCTCTTTGTATTATTTTAAAGTCTTTTTGTTTTCTTATGGTTCCTTCAATTTTTGCCCTCTCCCTCTCCACCTATCTTTTTTTTTCTATTTCCCTTTCCATGTCCCCATTCTCACTCCCAGTCCTATTTCTCCTGCATAGTATTTATACCCCTGTTGTGTTTCTCATTTTCTTTTTTTTTTTTTTACAAAAAAGACCAAAGAGTTTTTTATTGCTTTACAAGCCAGCAAGAAACACGACTGAATAATTATAAACATGACTCTTCTCAACTCTCAAATGGAATTAAAAAACCAGAATATACTTCTCCAATTAAACTGTATTTATCAAAACTGATATTCAAGAGCCAGATAAAGTGGTGCATGCCTGTAGTCCCAGCCACTTGAGAGACTGAGACAGAATGATCACTTGAGCCCAGGAGTTCAAAACCAGCCTGGGAAACATGAAGACACTATCTCAAAAAAGAAGAGAGAGAGAGAGAGAGAGAGAGAGAGAGAGAGAGAGAGAGAGAGAGAGAGAGAGAGAGAGAGAGAGAGAGAGAGAGAGAGAGAGAGAGAGAGAGAGAGAGAAAGAGAGAAAGAAATCCACAACTTCTAGAAAAAAACTTTAAAATATTCTCCAGTAGAATCAATACTTACAGGCAAAAAATATATATATATATTATCAAACTCTATATCTGGTCATGTAGCTGAAAAGACTTTTATCCAGGCAGTAATATTACTACACATTCTAAGTGACCTTCATAGGCACTTTTAAGAATCTAACATCCTTTTCTTTCTACAAACTCTCTGCAGAAAGAACTGTCAAGAACACTGTTCTAAAATCCAACAATGCACAGTAACTCACACCTAGTTTCCACATCCTTCCTCATGATTGGAGTCAGCCTTTAATTCAGCCTGATAAACACCAGATATCTCCAAAGCACAAACAGGAACCCTAAATTGGTGATTAGGCAAGAAAAGATAATACTTCTAAATACTTCACATTATTCTGGAAACATTAGCAACTTCCTTTCAGAGGGTGCCAAACAGCTGTGGATTAAGTCACCTTTTTTGATGTTGGGTCTTTTTTTTTTTTTTTTTTTTTTTGCTGTGCTAGTAACTAAACCCAGGGTCTCACACATGCTAGGTGAGTGCTCTACCACTGAGCTACACCCCTTTTTTAAGCCACTATTTTAATAATTTCAATTCAATATTAAGAGTTGACTGGTTTTCTCATTTTCTTTTTCTGTTGTCTGAGGTACCCATCCTGTCTCATGTCCTTCCCCCTCTTTCTTTTTCTCCTTCTCCAGTGTAGTTCTCAGATTTAGTAATTATATTTAGTGTCATCTCACAAACACTTTAGTAGTATTCTTACCTATCAGGTCATTCCTTTCTGTTTAATAAGCTTCTTGAAGCATGCCAATATTTATTTTATGCATAAACACTATACGCTAATAATAACCATTGGCATTTATTTTGCACTTATTAATTAAGACGTCCATGTAGGTAATTTTATTTAATCATGATAAGTTTCCCATGAAGTGTTTGCTATTAGAACAATAATCATGGACTATTTTATTAATTGCCCAGGATCAATTTATCAGCAGTGTTGATTTCCTCTTGGAAATTACCCTGTTACTGCATCTTCACATGGTCCTCCTTGTATTCAGGCACAAGTCTTTTGTCTCTGTTCATGTCTCAATCTGCATATAAGATCATCAGTGAAGTTGAATTAGGTTCCACCAGCCAGGTCTAATATTTTATTAATAGTATGTCTGCTTTATAGATCAGGATGCTATGAGGACACAAAGAAGTTCAGCTGCTTTCCTAGTGTAGTATAACTATTGAATGGCAATACTAACACCAAATCTTTTATCATCTGCTCCATATGCTATTATATTATGATGTCAAAATCCCAACAATATCCTATTCTTTCAGATTTTACTTCATTTTAGCTACTGCTTGATAATTATTGATTATCATTCAATATCATTGCTAATGACATCCAGTCAAAATTAATGTTCATTGTTCCCTTTATACCATGCCATATGATGTTTCTCATGTTTAGATTATAAAATAAGAGACTATCTTATTTTCTTTTATTTCCCTCAGCACCTATTAGAAGGGTCCAATTTTCTTGCTTATTGAAATAAATAAGCTTTGAAGAAAAAACAGACTGAGAGATGAACTACTTCTTTTAACAATATAGTAACAAGCTGGTGAGTTTTCAGGATAGTTGCTGTAGTTCAAGCAGCAATTTAGAAACCTGTTTAATGGAAGTTTGGTTTTTAGATACTGCTCAACAATGATATAGGAACAAAAGCAATCAATAACTTATGTACGGTGTGAAAGATGTTACCTATAGTATACGTTTTTGTTTCCTGTTCATAAAATGGAGTCTATATCTATCCCTATATGGTATATGAATGCGCGCGCGCACACACACACACACACACACACACACACACACACACACATACCAGTTACTGTTTATACAATGGTGGCATGTAATTTAGAAAAGTGTGTAGGAAATTCAAACTCTGAATCCATGCTTTCCTAAGGTGTGTTTCCTGTATTGCTTGGTCTTCTATGATTATGAACTGCTATTCCTGTTATTTATTCATAATGCTGGTGGATTGCACTGCTGTAGTTTTTCCTGAGATCAGTGGCTCAGTTCATGCTACTAATCTTCCCCATTCTTGCCCTTCTTGTAGGATCCTATTCTGCCCCTCAGGACCGCCCAATTAGACTGCTCAGCGAAGACTGTTCAGCTAGTTTGAGTTTATTAAGTGTTTTTATCGAACAACTAGAATACTGATGACAGTTCTTCAGGCTTAGACTTAGAAAATGTTTAAAAAGAAAATTGCTAACAGTCATCAATATTTTATGAGGTTGTATCAGGATTCATGTGCTCTTGGTCTCTGGTGTTTTTGATAATATCACCATAAGGAAAAATATATAGCATACTAAAGAAATAATAATAATGTGTTTTTTTAAAGAGAAAGATAGGAGAGAGAGAGAGAGAGAGAGAGAGAGAGAGAGAGAGAGAGAGAGAGAGAGAGAGAATATTTTTTAATATTTATTTTTCAGTTTTCGGTGGACACAACATCTTTATTTTATTTTATGTGGTGCTGAGGATCGAACCCAGTGCCCCGTGCATGCCAGGCGAGTGCATTACCGCTTGAGCCATATCCCCAGCCCGAATAATAATGTTTTAATCTCACCATTGTCACTAATTTGTTCAATTAAGTATAGCATGCATTTCTGACAAATTGATTATGTGCATATCATGCTTTTAATAATAATAGCTAGCATTGCTTTTGTGACTTGTATGTGCCATATACATTATGAATACATTCTTTAATCACACTGAGTGTGTATATATATAACAATATATATTCATGCCAGGGTATTAATATATGTCAAGTATTCATGACAAGGTTGGGAAAAACAGTTTACTGAAAGTATTTTGAAGATAAAACCTCCCAGTTTAGTTTGTGTGTTGGATATAGAGAAGACAAAAATGCTAGGATTTAAAGTTTGATTTTACTATATTTGGTTTGAATATTCAGAAAAGCTTAATGACCTGCCTTATTAAAGAAATAAATAAAGTTACAAGTTAGCCATGAGAAGGCAGATTTTAGAAGTCCAGCAACATAAGGAAGAATCAGCAAGGATATTGATATAAAGAGACAGTTAAAGAGAGGAAAACCAGCAGAAAATGGTTTATCAGAAGTCAAATGAAGATGGCATCACAAAGAGATTGGCTGAGTCTAGTATTAATTGATCGAGGTGTCCTACAAGGACAATACATCAAATTAGTATTGTGACAATTTTGACCTGTACAAAGATGGCTTGATGAAAATTTGAATGTGAAAGTTTGTAGTTGGGTTCAATTGAAAATGTAACTAAAAGAAATATAGGCAGTTGAAATACAAAGATACAAAATGTTTTTTTGTTTTATTTTATTTCTTGTTTTATTCAGTGGGCAGTGAAACCAGACACGAATCAGGAAATAAAGGGCAAGATCATTCATCCAATTCAGATCTTTGTGATGTAGAAATATACTAAAATAGACACCACCACTGAGAGGGCTAGAGAAGAATAGCATCTTCTGGGAAGATTCAATTCTAGTACAGCAAGAGAAAGAAAGGAAGGTATAGCAAAGTACATATTATCTTATTAAATCTTCATCAAGTACTTCCATGGGGTAAATTCTATTATTATTTATGTTTTCTAGATGATGAAATGGAAAGTTTAAAGATTGAAGCTATCTTGCTAAATAGTGTACAGAGTTTCCTAGTTCTCTACTTTATGCCTTTTTTTAATGCTAGCCATCTTCATAAGTTCAAAGTGATAACATTGTGGTTTTGACTTGCTCTACCATGATAACTTATACACTGCAAACTAGCAACTATTTGTCAAAGAAACTGAATAAAACATAAAAAAATGGAAACATGGCATGCTTGTTCATATATTGGAAGACTCCTTATTATTAAGTCCGTACATCCTGATATGAGCTGCACATTCATTTAAATCCCTATCATGCTGTTGCATTCTGACCTAGCATGTTTTACAGCCTTAGTATGAAGTTCTATAGAACTCAACAAAGTACATCCTTGCCCCATAGATCCTGAAGAGAAAGATGAAGGCTGTGATTATCTCCTGCTGTATCTACATTTATTAAAATATATTTATTAATATATACTATGCACCAGTTTTATGCTAAGTTCTAAAGATGTAAATGTGAAAAAGATACATACATTGATCTCATGAACATTACTATTACTACCTAGCTCATATGAAATAAAATTGACAAATATAGGATACAAGTGTAAATCAATACAATCATCTCTCAGTATCTGATAGGAATTGGTTCCAGGATCCCATGAAAATACCAAATACATAGATGCCCATGTCCCTTATATAAAAGGCACAGTATTTGCATGCATACTCTTCACATCCTCCTGTACATTTTAAATTATCTCTAGTTACTTACAGTCCATAATACAATTTAAATGTTGTGAAATTTGTTGTCTTATTTGAGGAACAATGGCAAGAAAAAAGTCTAAGCATGTTCAGTACAGATGCAATTTATTTTTCGAATATTTTCAAATCACAGGTATTTGAATCTATTGTTGCAGATCCCACAGATACTGTCAACCTAAATTAAAAAGTAAGAGAGAGAGAGAGAGAGAGAGAGAGAGAGAGAGAGAGAGAGAGAGAGAGAGAGAGAGAGATTGATTCTCTAAAGAATAATGATACCTTTATGGAAAGATTATTACTTTGCAATAGGACTACCATAGCATTGCAATGGAAATATGTATGCCATGGTAAATTATGGGCACATTCAAAGAGGTTGAGGAAGAAGGTTTTCAAAGGCAAAAGTGAGGAGGATTACATATGATATTTTTAATCCTTGACAGTAATGATTAGTACCAAGATTGGTATCAGTCTGAGGCTGAACAGACAGTTGCTGGGCAGATGTTCTTGTAAAAGTACTTCTAATAGAAGGCTGCAGTGGCCTCTGCAAGCTTGTGATTCTGGCAGCCTTTTGTGATAGTCACTATCATGGAATTATGCAAAAAAAAAAAAATACCCTTCCCCTTCCTTCATAATCTCCTGGCTTGCTTAATTTATATTTGATTAAGGTTAACACAAAAGAATTCATTTTCATTCTGAGAACCTTCACAGCTCTGTCACAATGTGGAGAACCAACTGTACTGTAGGGTGTGAAAGGTTGGAGTTAAAAGGATCACATTCATGTGGCCTGCTTGAAGTGTTAATAGTCAGCCAGCTGCAGTTCATTGCAGAAATATCTTGAGATAGATACCTTAGAGTTACGAGGAAAATGAAATGATGAGCTATGATTCACACTTTATGCACTACTAGATATTATTGAAAAAGGAAACATGTAGGTTTAAAATATGGTAAAATATTAGTATTATATGATATGAAATATTAATTATGTCATTACTTGAGAACAGGAGCTTTGAAATCTAATAGACCCTTTTCAAAACCTGGCAAAATCAATTTTGAAAATTTTGATGAGTTATATACTCTGTGTAAGAATACAGTTCTGGTCTATAAACAAGGCTAATAATAAATCTTTGATTAGTTTTTTGTTAGATTAACTAACATTATACAAGTAAATTGTTCAGCATGTTTTCTAGCATATAGCAATAATTGTTATATATTTTATATAACAATTATTGATTTATAATTGCATAAGATCTATGCAATGTTTCCTTATCAAGAATCAGTATTTATTTAGTTTTCTTTTGGCAAGAACATTTACACTAACACACACACACACATACACACACACAAACACTACATGTGAAATTGAACTTAGCAGAGTCACTCTACCTTCTTTATGCATCATTCTGTGTGCTATAATTATTTTTTATAAATTTCTGCCTATTTGCACACTTCTCAACTGCTTATAAAGATACCTGAGAAAAGGAGGAACTCAATAACCTTTTGGTATCTGTATTTTTTTCATTCTTTTCCTATATTTTATTTTCTCCACCTCCTTCAAATTTTTGTCTCTAATTCCTTTTATAATAAAAGCTTCTTTTACTAATCTTCACTCACTCCTATATGGAAGTTTTTGCTATCTCTTTGTTCCTTGCATTTCTTTTTATATGTTTCACTCAATTCTCATTTCCATTTTTCTGTCTTCTCTCCCTCTCCTTTTCTCCCCACCCTTGTCCAATTCTTATCATTCTTCTTCCCCTTAGCTAATTTAAATTTTAGAACATATGATAAGTATTTTCTAGGCTCCACTCACTTTATATTCTAACTCCTGGGTCTATTTTCAAAGGTAATCTTCTTTGGACTATTAATTACCCTTGTTACACAAAGGATTTAGGATAACATGTTAGAAAAAGAGAACAGAAATTCCCAGAGTGCATTCTAGTATTATAAATTTGCAGAAGTGCACGCATACATATTTCAAAAAAATCAGAGGCTTTCTTTTATCATCAGATGAGGAGCATTTTAAATAATATACCATCCAATTTCTTTTCCAATGTTAGTGACATTTGAAAAGATTTTCAATTTATTCTTCAAATTTTTAACATTTAAAATTCAAGCTAGTATCTTTTGTCAAACTGCATTTCTCAAATATTAATTCCATGGGAGTTCATTTAAAAATATAAAATGGAACATATTCTCAGAAAAAGAAGATTAAAAGAAATATTGTCCAAGGAACTGCTGACACTGGAAATGAGCCACTGCCTGTGGTATGTGTTTATCACTGAGCGCTCAAGGTATCCATTAAAGCTGATGGCAGCAGTACCTTTCTCTAGCAAGTTAAAGTGTAGTATTTGAGAGCAGGTCCCCTAAAAGTGACATTTGAAAACAATTATAATGTGTTTTGTTGTGTCACATAATAGTAACTGCTTCATTTCCTAGTATAAGCAAAAATCCATAGGAATGCTTGCTTATGTGTTCGAGATAGCAAAAAATAGCCTTTATTTACTGAAAGTTCTTTAAGACTTTTCTGAAAGTAATGTTCATACTAATTTTAGGACATACATTATGAAAGTATTGTTGCAAAACAAAACAAAACATAACAAAACAAAACAACAACAAAAACACAAAACCCTGTAATTCTACACTTTCTATTAGTCCTATCCCATTACAAGAGAAGATTTATAGAAATAAACAACTGACAATTGATGAAATTACTGATAAAATAAGTGGAAACTTAAGAGAAAGTGCTTCAACAATGGAAAAATATTCAGCTTTCTCCTATAGACAGGGAGGTATCAACTACTAGTTGATACTTGCTCCTGTTCCTGGTTGACCTTGGACAAATAGATTGTGATATGAGAAGCCACAATTTAGAGATTGCTAGCATATTTTACCAGAGTAAGCAAATAATGGATGGATTTTTAAAAAATCAATAGCTTCAAAATTGAAAAACATTCAGTAAGTTTTGAAAATAACTGAATCTTCTTCAAAATTACATGTGTTTGTGTTTCCCATACCCAAATTTCAAATAGAACTTTTTCTTATTTTTTATATACACCATATTCTGAAGATATTACTCTAACATAAAACAAAAGTCTGTAATTTTAAAAAATATGTACATATGTGACACTAAATGAAGATGTAAAACAGCAAGTGAATTTAAAAAGTATTTACAAATGCAAAACGATAACCCAGGGAATCGCAAAAATATAATTTATTATCACAATTACACACACACACACACCAAGTTTATCAGTAGATATTTTCAATGTATTTGCAAATTGTAGTCATCAAACGGATTCTATGGTGGAATTAATATTAGTAGGAAAAATGGAAATTATCCTTGCTAGCACTTCTGAGTGCATTTAAGTACTTGATGATAATCCTTTCCAATTTAAGCTTTGGAAATCATTTTGAACAAGTTTGATATAAAAAAGTTATTTGAAAAGATGCTTCTAAAATAAATGAAAAAACACTTGTCAAAATAAGTTTATCAAATCTAATCACCAATCATTATTCTCCTTTACATTGGAAGGTTATGACAGTTGTTTACAAAGAATGAACTTGGGTCAAAGTCAATTAGTAAAGACTTATACTTTTTACATAAAAAAATATTTGGGGCATGTATTGCCAAAATTAACTTTTGACTTTTCATCTATTTTCAAAACATTTTTTAAAAATGTTTTGACCAACCAATAAAAAAAATGGCTATTTTGATGGACCGCATAGGCAAAAATCATACACATAAATTGTTAACACAGTGGAAAAATTAAGTCAATGGCAAACTGTTGAGAATGTTTTGAAAAAAAAAATAAGCCTTGGGTTGTGGCTCAGTGGTAGAGTGCTTGCCTAGCATATGTGAGGCACTGGGTTCCATCCTCAGCACCACATTTTATTTATAAATAAATAAAATAAAGGTATTGTGTCCATCTACAACTAAAAAACATTTTTTTTAAAAAAAATATAAGGATAAAACTATAAACAAACAAACAGATAAATAAAATTGTACTGTTGCCTCAAAATTATCCTACTTTGATTAGTCTGGTTGATGATATAGTAACAATTACTTTTGTCAGAGAAAGAGATTTTTCAATAAATTACTGCATATATATTAATGAATGATTTCTCTATATCTCATTGCATCCTTGCTAATGTATAGATAATATGTTAGATCTACCAATTGATTTTGATCATTATTCCTTAATTTAATTATTTTTCACTCAACATATTTTTATAGTTTCCTTTCTATATGCTAGGCACTATGAAAGATTCTGGGGTAAGGAGTAAATTTCACATAGAAGGATATTATTTTAAAAACATCATCAGTAAAGCAGGGACCTGACAATTTTTACTTTTATTCCAACTTCATTTTTTTCTTGAAAGAAAAATGTTTTTTTTTCACAAATAACATTTTATTATAATATTATATCTTCGGATGACATCAGCAGCACTAACTATAATTTTTTTCTTACTTTGCATAGATGTTTTCTAATATTTTTGATAATTAACTTGACACAAAAAAATGTAATTTCTTCACTGGTAGGAATCCATGTTTCCTTTGTTAAATTGTGATAGTTTTAGGTTATAGGGTGAGTGTGTAGTTTGATGAGTGAAGTACTGTATTAATATATCTTTAAAACTTCAAATCTTAAGTTATTGATTCTCTCTTTTGGGAATGCTTTCCCTTATTAGTTTTGCAGATTATTTAGAATGTGACATACTCTCACAGAACCCCCTGCAAATGATATATTACTGGGTCCTTTACTCACTGTTATATTAAAATTCAATGAATTGGATTTTTTGTAGGTTTTTCCTTTGTATAATTGGTCTATTGCCTTATAATATAATATTAATATATTGTTATATATAGTTATTTTTGAAGTAAATTCTTGAATCAAATTATAGAGAAATAAAGAATACTTAAGCTAGAATTATAGAATACAGAAAATGTTCTCCCCCAAATATAGAGAGCTCGGGCTTTTTTGAAGCTTTAAAGAATTTTAGACTGTTTTGAGACATATCATTTAAATCTTAACTTTATGATGAATTAAAGATTTTAAGAATATAGAGTCAAGGAATATGTATTTCTTCTCATAGATTCTTCTGAATTCATATTTGTACAAATACCTTCAAATCATATTACAGACAATAGAAGTTGGAAATAATATAAACTTTGCAATAACTATGCATATGACACATTTGATTTTGTCATTTATTCAGAGTTTTGCAAGTTTTAAAAGTTATATAACATCATACATTATTTTATGGATTAATTTTAAATTTTATATGAATATGTCAAGCCAGCCTATTAATTTGGAATTTTAGGACTGCTACACATCTGAGTGAATCTCTTTTAAGTGATATAGAAGAAAAACTAAAGGGACACTAATCTCTTCACTACAAGATGACACACAAGTATTCAGAATGATGCTGAATAGAAACAGCCAATTATATCCTGTATCATTATTACTTCAATGTAGTGTTTATTAAGTTCTTGACACACATCAGATAATTTGTTCTGCCTCATAGTATAGTCCAAATAATATCTCCCTACCAATGTCTCAGTCTTCTTCTCCAGAACCTGTGAATATATAATATTATATACCAAAGAAGAAATAAGATTAAAGATAAAATTAAGTCAGCCAATCATCATAACTTAAATTTTTGCCAGGAGGAGCCAATATAATCATGGAGCACCCCAAAAGTAAAAGAGAAAAGAAAGTGAGTTCAGACTCAGAAGCAAATATAATTTGAAAATATAATAGTGTTTGAACATGAAGGGGTTTTGTATTTTGTCAAATGCTTTTTCTGCATACATTAGGATAACAATATCTTGTCCTTAATCTATATGTGATGAATTATATTTTTTGATTTTTGGATGTTGAGCCAATCTTTTATTCCTTGGATGAACCCCACTTGATTGTGGTGGAATCTTTTTAACATGCTTCTGTATGTGATGTGCCTTAATCATATTGAGAATTTTTGCATCTATGTTTTTCAGGGATATTGGTCTGAAGTTTTCTTTTCTTGATATGTCTTTGTTTGGTTTTGATATCAGGGTGATACAAGCTTTATAGTTTGAGTTCATGGAATAATTTGAGAAGTATCAGTGTTAATTCTTCTTTGAAGGTCTTATAGAACTCAGCTGAGAATCTGCTTCTGGGCTTTTCTTTTTTGGTTGGCTTTTGGTGGTATCTTCTATTTCACTGCTTGAAATTGATCTGTTTAAATCATGTATGTCCTCCTAATTCAGTTTGTGTAGGTCAAATGTCTCTAGAAATTTGTCAATGTCTTCAAGATTTTCTATTTTTTTAGAGTATATATTTTCAAAATAGTTTATGATTATCTTCTGTATTTCAGTAGTATCCATCATGATATTTCATTTTTCATCACAAATTTTAGTAATTTGACTTTTCTCTCTCTTTATCTTCATTAGTATGGATAAAGATTTATCAATTTTATTTATTTTTTCAAAGAACCAACTTTTTGTTTTGTCATGTTTTTGAATTGTTACTTTGTTTTGATTTCATCGATTTCAGCTGTGACTTTAATTATTTCCGGTTTTCTACTGCTTTTGGTGTTTATCTATTCTTTTCCTTAGAGCTTTGAGATGTAATGTTAGGTCATTTATTCAGTGACTTTCTAGTTTTTAATTGAATGAGCTCAGTGCAAGGAACTTTCCTCTTAGCACTGCTGTCATAGTGTTTCAAGAGGTTTTGGTATATTGTATCAATATTCTCATTCACCCCTAAGTATTTTTTTTTATTTCATCCCTGATTTCTTCTGGTATCCATTCAATGGCATGTTACTTAGTCTCCAGGTGTTAGAATATCTTCAGCTTTTTATTCTATTGTTGATTTCTAATTTCATTCCATTGTGGTATGATCAAATGCAAGGTATTATCTCAGTTTTTTTGTGTTTGCTAAGAGTTGCTTTGTGGCATAAAATATGTTTTATTTTAGAGAAGGATCCATATGCTGCTGAGAAGAAAGTTACTCATTGATGGATGAAATATCCTTTATATGTCTGTTAAGTATAAATTATTGATTCTGTTATTTAGTTTTATAATTTATTTGTTTCATTTTTGTTTTTGATTGATGAGTTCAGTCCATTAACTCTCAAAGTTATTATTGAAACTTGACTTTTGTTCCCAGTCAGGTTGGTTTATTTCTAGTTTTTAATTTGAATCAGTTTCTCCTTTGATTGATTATTCATTTAGTGTAGTTCCTTCCTTTGCTGGTTTCCAATTTTTTTTTTATTTCGTGTTGACAAAATATTTTATTGAGAATATTCTGTAGTGCAGGATTTCTAGTTATGGATTCTTTTAACTTGTATAATGGAAGGTTTTTTATGTTGTTTTAATTTTTTTGTTGTAGTTGAACACAATACATTTATTTTGTTTATTTATTTTTATGTGGTGTTGAAAATTGAACCCAGTACCTCACATGTGCGAGGCAAGCACTCTACCACTGAGCCATAGCCCCAGGCCCTCATGGAAGGTTTTTATTCTATCTTCACATCTGAAGCTTAATTTTGCTGGATACAGGCTTCTTGGTTGGCATCCATTTTCTTTCTTTCCAAGACCTCCTAGCTTTGAGCATTTGGGTTGGAAAATCAGCTGAGATCCAAATTGTTTTACCCCTATACATAATCTGATATATTTTTTTTCTTATAACCTTGAAATTCTATCCTTATTCTGTATGTTAGGCATTTTCATTATAATGTGCCTTTATGTGGGTCTATTGTAATTTTGTATATTTGGATTTCTATAAGCCTCTTGTATTTGATTTTCTATTTCATTCTTTAGATTTGGGAAATTTTCTAATATTATTTCATTGAAAACATGGTACATTCCTTTGGTTTGTGTCTCTGAGTCTTCATCTATCCCAATAAATCTTAAATTTGATCTTTTCATGTTTCCTGTAATTCTTGAATCTTCTCTCAGTGGTCAACTCTATTTTCTAGATTATATATTTTGTCCTCATTGCCTGAGGTTCTCTCTTCCAATTGGTCTAGTCTGTTAATGATACATTCTGTTGAATTTTTAATTTGGTTTATTGGTTTCATCATTTTGAAGATTTCTGCTTTTTCCCCCCAGAATCTCTGCCTCTTTATTGAGTGATATTTATTTCCTATATTTTCTCTCTGACTTCATTCCTTATATCATTCTTTACTTCACAGATACTTCACAGATTAGTTTAAGTATGTACATTCTAAACTCCTTCTCTGACATTTCTTCCACTTTATTGTGGATGGATTCTCTTATTGGAGAATCTTGCTTTGCTTGGCGTGTTTTTTTTTTTTTTCTTGTGTGTCCACCCATCTAACAGTATGGATCTGAGTCAATAGAGTTTTTACCCTCTATTGTCTCCCTGAAGGTTTCCAATACCTCACTCTTTAGGGGGAAACAAATAATAACAACAACCAATGTAAACAATATATAGCATTAAGCCAAATAGTTCATACTATAATGTCTACAATGTTAATTATTACTATCGCAGTAATCAGAAATCATATGATCAGTCATTGCCTACAATAAAAACAGAAAGTTTGCAAAAGTGTTTACAATTTCAAATGGTAGAAAGGGAAAGAACAGAAGTGGTATAGGATGTGATGATTATGAGGGAGGAGGAGAGAAGACAAAAGTAAAATATTAAAAGAAGAGTGAAAGAATGATAGATATTGGTTGTTAGCAGAAGGAAAAAGAAAATCAAGGGAAACAGGACAAACACACACACACACACACACACACACACACACACACATATATATATATATTAAATTTTTAAAAAACTAAGATAAAAGAATACAAGAAAACTAAAATATATCAATCAAATATCTTAGTTCACAAAAAAACTAATCCTTGGAAAATAATTGTCTTCAAAAGTGCTAGAAGTGAGGAAAAAAGTGAAATATGAAAATGTATAAATGTTAATGTACCATCAAGATCACAATTAAACAGAGAAAAAAGAATAAGAAACAAAAAGAAAATGAAAAAAGAAAAAAATAATCTTAATGAAAAGTTAAAGAATTCTTTCCACAGCAGTTCAATATAGTCTCTGCCTCTCTTCTTAGCTGTTTTAGGTAGTGTTGTGTGAAGCAGGATGCTCCACACTATGGATTTCTGGAGTGAGAGAGGTAGTCCCACAGGCAGAATTCCTGGACACTGGGTTAGGCGGGCACCAGGCTCCTTGCTGAATGCCAATTTATCTGGAGATTTTAAATCATCACACCTCCTGCACCCAATATTTGCTGGTCCACACCGTAAGTCTATACCCCAAGGATTCCACTCATGTGTTGGGGAGCCAATTCTTAATGCCCTGTGCCACCTGCACATCCCACATTTCCTGGTCTTGGGTTCAGTCTCTAAATAATCTCTCTTGCTCCCACCCATTTGAGTTCATGGAAATATAAGTCCCTCCCAGCAGATCCTGCAAGTAGCCAGATTGGAGAGGGAGAAGTAGAGCCTGGTGGGATTCTGTGACAAGTTGTTCCATATGTGAAACTCTCTCCACCTTTGTTTTTCTCCTGGTCATTTAAACACACTTTATGTTGTGCTGTGTTGAGTGGGCCTGTATTTGGGGTCAAACTTGGGTTTGCCAGAAATTGGCTTCCTCAGATGCTGGCCCTTCACAAAGTCTGCAAAATGGTTCCTTCCTTTTTCCTTCACAAACCACCCAAAGAGGTGGTGGCTTCTTTCTTGGCACATGGATGTTGTGCAGCATGTCTTTTAGGGTTGGCTGGGCAATGTCCTTGATCTCTAAATGCTCCATACCCAGACACTCATCAGCCTCTCCAAAATGTGTGTCTCTTTAATTCCTTTATCTCTCAACTATGCTCATGGAGGGACCACTCTGGATGGTGCTTCTGGCCTGGCCATGGCTGTAGCTCTGCCACTGAGGATTTTTTTCTTATTTTATTATATCCAACCTCCTGTGTACCTGATCTGCTTTGAATATCCAGTTTTGAATTCCAATAAAGTGTCTCTCTCTCTCTCTCTCTCTCTCTCTCTCTCTCTCTCATTTTTTTATAGGTTGCTCAAAACATTACAAAGCTCTTGACATATCATATTTCATACATAAGCTTCAAGTGAGTTATGAACTCCCATTTTTACCCCAAACACAGATTGCAAAATCATATCAGTTACACATCCACATTTTTACATACTGCCATATTAGTGACTGTTGTATTCTGCTACATTTCCTATCCTATACTACGCCCCCTCCCCTCCCCTCCCATCTTCTCTCTCTACCCTATCTACTGTAATTCATTTCTCTCCTTGTTTATTTTCCCATTCCCCTCACAGACTCTTATATGTAATTTTGTATAACAATGAGGGTCTCCCTCCATTTCCATGCAATTCCCCTTTTCTCTCCCTCTCCCTCCCCCTTCATGTCTCTGTTTAATGTTAATCTTTTCTTCCTGCTCTTCCTCCCTGCTCTATTCTTAGTTGCTCTCATTATATCAAAGAAGACATTTGGTATTTGTTTTTTAGGGATTGGCTAGCTTCAATAAGCATAATCTGCTCTAGTGCCATCCATTTCCCTGCAAATTCTATGATTTTTTTCATTTTTTAGTGCTGCGTAATACTCCATGGTGTATAAATGCCACATTTTTTTTATCCATTCATCTATTGAAGGGCATCTGGGTTGGTTCCACAGTCTAGCTATTGTGAATTGTGCCGCTATAATCATTGATGTGGCAGTATCCCCGTAGCATGCTCTTTTAAGGTCTTCAGGGAATAGTCCGAGAAGGGCAATAGCTGGGTCAAATGGTGGTTCCATTCCCAGCTTTCCCAGGAATCTCCATACTGCTTTCCAAACTGGCCGAACCAATTTGCAGTCCCACCAGCAATGTACAAGAGTACCCTTTTCCCCACATCTTCTCCAGCATTTGTTGATGTTTGACTTCATAATGGCTGCCAATCTTACTGGAGTGAGATGGTATCTTAGGGTGGTTTTGGTTTGCATTTCTCTGACTGCTAGAGATGGTGAGCATTTTTTCATGTACTTGTTGATTGATTGTATGTCCTCCTCTGAGAAGTGTCTGTTCAGGTCCTTGGCCCATTTGTTGATTGGGTTATTTGTTATCTTGTTGTCTAATTTTTTGAGTTCTTTGTATACTCTGGATATTAGGGCTCTATCTGAAGTGTGAGGAGTAAAAATTTGTTCCCAGGATGTAGGCTCCCTATTTACCTCTCTTATTGTTTCTCTTGCTGAGAAAAAACTTTTTAGTTTAAGTAAGTCCCATTTGTTGATTCTTGTTATTAGCTCTTGTGCTATGGGTGTCCTATTAAGGAATTTGGAGCCCGACCCTACAATATGTAGATCGGGGCCAACTTTTTCTTCTATCAGACGCAGAGTCTCTGATTTGATATCAAGGTCTTTGATCCATTTTGAGTTAACTTTTGTGCATGGTGAGAAAAAGGGATTCAGTTTCATTTTGTTGCATATGGATTTCCAGTTTTCCCAACACCATTTGTTGAAGATGCTATCCTTCCTCCATTGCATGCTTTTAGCCCCTTTATCAAATATAAGATAGTTGTAATTTTGTGGATTAGTCTCTGTGTCCTCTATTCTGTACCATTGGTCCACCCGCCTGTTTTGGTACCAGTACCATGCTGTTTTTGTTACTATTGCTCTGTAATATAGTTTGAAGTCTGGTATAGCAATACCACCTGATTCACACTTCCTGCTTAGTATTGCTTTTGCTATTCTGGGTCTTTTATTTTTCCATATGAATTTCATGATTGCTTTATCTATTTCTACAAGAAGTGCCATTGGGATTTTGATTGGCATTGCATTAAACCTATAGAGAACTTTTGGTAATATTGCCATTTTGATGATGTTAGTTGTGCCTATCCATGAACAGGGTATATTTTACCATCTTCTAAGATCTTCTTCTACTTCTCTCTTTAGGGTTCTGTAGTTTTCATTGTATAAATCTTTCACCTCTTTTGTTAGGTTGATTCCCAAGTATTTTATTTTTTTTTGAGGATATTGTGAATGGCGTGTTTTTCCTCATTTCCATTTCAGAAGTTTTGTCGCTGATATACAGAAATGCCTTTGATTTATGCATGTTGATTTTATATCCTGCCACTTTGCTGAATTCATTTATTAGTTCTAGTAGTTTTTTTGTAGACCCTTTTGGGTCTTCTAGGTATAGAATCATGTCATCTGCAAATAGTGATAATTTAAGTTCTTCTTTTCCAATTTTTATGCCTTTAATTTCTTTCATCTGTCTAATTGCTCTGGCCAGTGTTTCGAGTACTATATTGAATAGCAGTGGTGATAGAGGCCATCCCTGTCTTGTTCCAGATTTTAGAGGGAATGCCTTCAATTTTTCTCCATTCAGAATGATGCTAGCCTGAGGCTTAGCATAGATAGCTTTTACAATGTCAAGGTAAGTTCCTGTTATCCCTAGTTTTTCTAATGTTTTGAAAATAAAGGGATGCTGTACTTTGTCAAATGCTTTTTCTGCGTCTATTGAGATGATCATATGGCTCTTATCTTTAAGTCTATTGATGTGGTGAATAACATTTATTGATTTCCGTATATTGAACCATCCTTGCATCCCAGGGATGAATCCTACTTGATCATGGTGCACAATTTTTTTAATGTGCCTTTGTATCCGATTCGCCAGTATTTTATTGAGGATTTTTGCATCTAGGTTCATCAGAGATATTGGTCTGTAGTTTTCTTTCTTTGAGGTGTCTTTGTCTGGTTTCGGAATCAGGGTTATGTTGGCCTCATAGAATGAGTTTGGAAGGCTCCCTCTTTTTCTATTTCCTGAAATAACTTGAAAAGTATTGGTATTAATTCTTCTTTAAAGGTTTTGTAAAACTCCGCTGTATACCCATCCGGTCCTGGGCTTTTCTTGGTTGGTAGTCTTTTGATTGCTTCTTCAATTTCATCCATTGATATTGGTCTGTTCAAATTGTGTGTATCCTCCTGACTCAGTCTGGGCAAATCATATGGCTTAAGAAATTTATCAATGTCTTCACTATCCTCTATTTTATAGGAATATAGGTTTTCAAAATAATTTCTAATTGTCTTCTGTATTTCTGTAGCATCTGTTGTGATATTGCCTTTTTCATCCCATATGTTAGTGATTTGAGTTCTCTCTCTTCTCTTCGTTAGCATGGCTAAGGGTCTGTCAATCTTATTTATTTTTTCGAAGAACCAACTTTTAGTTTTGTTAATTTTTTCAATAGTTTCTTTTGTTTCAATTTCGTTGATTTCTGCTCTGATTTTAATTATTTCTTGCCTTCTGCTGTATTTGTTGTTGTTTTTTTCTTCCTTTTCTAGGGCTTTGAGATGAAGTGTGAGCTCATTTATTTGTTGGCTTTTCTTTTTTTTGAGGAATGACCTCCAGGTGATGAATTTCCCTCTTAAAACTGCTTTCATTGTGTCCCATAGATTCCGATATGTTGTGTCTGTATTTTCATTTATCTCTAAGAATATTTTGATTTCCTCCTTTATGTCTTCTGTAACCCTTTGATCATTCATTAACATATTGTTCATTTTCCATGTGATATAGGATTTTCCCTTCCTTCTTTTATCATTGATTTCCAGTTTCATTCCACTATGATCGTATAAACTGCATGGTATTATCTCCACCCCTTTATATTTACTGAGGGTTGCCCTATGGCATAATATATGGTCTATTTTTGAGAAGGATCCATGTGCTGCTGAGAAAAACGTATATCCACTTGAAGATGGATGATATATTCTATATATGCAGTTAAGTCTAGGTTATTAATTGTGATATTGTGTTCTATAGTTTCTTTATTCAACTTTTGTTTGGAGGATCTGTCCAATGTTGAGAGGGGTGTATTGAAGTCACCCATAATTATTGTGTTGTGGTCTATTCGATTCTTGAACTTGAGGAGAATTTGTTTTATGAATGTCGCAGCACCATTATTTGGTGCATAAATACTGATAATTGTTATGTCTTGTTGGTGAATGGTTCCTTTTAACAGTATATAATGTTCTTCCTTATCCCTTTGGATTAATTTAGTCTTGAAGTCGATTTTATTCGATATGAGGATGGCCACCCCTGCTTGCTTCCAAGGACCGTGTGCGTGGTATATTTTTTCCCAACCTTTCACCTTCAGCCTGTTTATGTCTTTTCCAGTCAGATGTGTCTCCTGGAGGCAGCATATTGTTGGATTTGTTTTTTTAATCCATGTTACCAGCCTATGTCACTTTATTGGAGAGTTTAAACCATTAACATTTAGAGTTACTATTGATGTATGTTTTGTACTTCCAGCCATGTTTGATTATTTATCTCTTTTTTTTTTAAATTTAGTTTGTTTCTCCATGGTTAGCTTTCCCCCCACCGTCTGTCCTTACTGAGGTACTTCCCACTGTTGGCTTTGGTTATTGTTATTCATTTCCTCCTCGTGTAGTGTTTTGCTCAAGATGTTTGCAATGCTGGTTTTCTGGTTGAAAATTCTTTTAGCTTTTGTTTATCATGAAAGATTTTTATTTCGTTGTCGTACCTGAAGCTTAATTTTGCTGGATACAGAATTCTTGGTTGGCATCCATTGTCTTTCAGTGTTTGAAATACGTTGTTCCAGGATCTTCTCGCTTTCAGCATCTGTGATGAAAAATCCGTTGTTAACCTTATTGGTTTACCCCTGAATGTAGTCTGCCTCTTTTCTCTTGTAGCTTTTAATATTTTCTCTTTGTTCTGTATATTGGATATCTTCATAACAATGTGTCTTGGCATTGGTCTACTGTGATTTTGTATGCTCGGTGTCCTGTATGCATCTACAATTTGTATATTTGTTTCCTTTTTTGTTTCTGGAAAGTTTTCTGTAATTATTTCATTTAGCAGGTTACTCATTCCCTTGGTTTGAATCTCTATCCCTTCCTCTATCCTGATGACTCTTAAATTTGTTTTTTTTATGTTATCACATATCTGTTGGATGTTTCTCTTGTGATTTTTAACCAGCCTATCTGAGTTGGCTAGACTCTTTTCAAGATGATATATTTTGTCTTCATTACCTGACGTTCTGGCTTCTACTTCCTTCACTCTATTAGTGATACTCTCATTTGAGTTTTTAATTTGGTTTATAATTTCCTTCATTTCTAAGATTATTGTTTCATTCTTTTTTATAATCTCTATCTCCTGATAAAGATGCTTAACTTCTTCTTTTATCTGTTTATGTAATTCATTTTCAATGTGTTCTTTCGATGCTTGAATTTGCTGTCTCGTATCCTCTTTTAGGTTCCGTTCCATCTGTCTAAGGTGTTCCTTGAGTTCTTTATATGACCATTTTTCTGATGACTCTATATGATCCTGAATATTTAGGCTGCCCTGCATTGTTTGCACTCCTTTTCTTCCTTCCTTTTTCATGCTGCTCATGTTGCTTCTTGTTCTGTTTGATTGCTGAGTTACTGTTTACTCCTATAAATTTATTTGATGCTTGGGAGGAAAGGTATTAGAAGGGAAGGGGGAAGTCACTAAAGAGAATGAGAGTAAGCAGGTAGAATTCAAGGAAGGGGGAATTAGAAAATTGAAAAGAAATGTAAAGACAGAAGAAAAGAAGGAAAGAGAAAAAATAGAAAATTAAAAAGAATTTCAAGAAAAATAATAATAATAGAAATGAAAAATGAAATTAAAAATAGAATAAAATAAAATAAAATGGATTAAAAAAACATTTAAAAAGACAACAAAAAAAAGAAAAAAAAATGAAAAAAAATTTATGAATGCAGTCCTAGAGTTCGATTAACTGTTCTTCCAGTAGATGGAGCTATGCCCACCGGCCCAAGTTTCTCCTCTCATTAGGCGGGAGTCAATCACTGTGCAACAGTTCTTCCTCCCAGACTGGGCGGGTCTCCACTCCTGCTGTTCGCCTTGTGGGCGGGGCCTTTCGCAGATCCGGTCGGGGGTCATTTGCAGCGCCGGGCTGGCAGGTGGGGGGTGGTCGTTTGCGGCTCCAAACTGCCAGAGGCGGTTCACAGAGCCGGGCCGGCGGGGGCCGGGCAGGCAGCGCGCTCCCACACTCACTGCAATGTGTGGACAGCGGCCGCTTGGCGGCGGCTGGTGGCGGTTTACAGAGCCGGATGGGCGGGCGCCCAGGCAGGCAGCGGCCGTCCCCACGTTCCCTGCAACGTGTGGGCAGCGGGCGTTTGGCAGCAGCTGATGGCCGGTCACAGAGCCCGGCCGGCGGGGGCCCAGGCAGGCAGCGCCCGTTCCTAAGCTCGCTGTAATGTGTGGGCGGCGGCCGGCGGCGGTTCAGAGAGCTGAGCCGGTGGGGGCCCAGGCAGGCAGCGCCCGCTCCTGAGCTCGCTGCAACGTGTGGGCCGCGGCCGTCTGGCGGCGGCCAGCGGCGGTTCACAGAGCCGGGCCGGCGTGGGCCAGGCTGGCAGTGCCCGTTCCTAAGTTTGCTGCTACGTGTGGGCAGCGGCCGGCGGCGGTTCACAGAGCCGGGCTGCCGTGGGCCCAGGCAGGCAGCACCCGCTCCCAAGCTCGCTGCAACGTGTGTGCCACGGCCGTCCAGCAGCAGCCGGTGGTGGCTTACAGCACCGGCCCAGCGGGGGCCCAGGCAGGCAGCGCCTGCTCCCACGTTCGCTGCAACGTGTTGGCAGTGGCTGACTGGTGGCTGCCGGCGGGACTGTGCCCCTGCTCTACGTTGCTGAGATTCAGTCGTCTGGGACAAGCTGACACCTCCAATTAAACTTACTAGTTCCCGGCAGGTCTCCTTTCAGCTGAATTTTGCTAGAAGTTTCTCAGCAGGACGCATGTAGGTGTATTGATGAGTCTGATCCCGTTACCGCGGAGGCGTTGAAAGTGCTGCCTCCTCGCCGGCCGCCATGTTCTGTCTCTCTCTTTTTCTCTCTGTATGCCTTCTTGGTTTCATGCCATGGGCAGCCAGGAATGTGACCTCCTCTATTCCACCATCTTGATCCTCCAATTTATGTTATTTTAAATCATGTAATATTGAATGTCACAATAGTAATAGAAAACTAAACAATATCTTAAAATTTTACTATTTATTATTTCTTCAGTCCATGAACATAGGAGGCTTTTAAAATTTTTAGTGTCTTCTTCAATTTCTTTCTTCAGTGTTTTGCCATTTTTATTGTAGAGATCTTTCAGCATTTTAGGCTTATTTCCAGACATGTGTGGGGTGGGTCTATTGTGACTGAGATGGCTTTCCTGATCTCTTTCTCAGTACAGTCATCATAGTTGTATTTAAAAATACAAAACAAAACAAAAACAAAAATAAAACAAAAAAAAACTATAGAATTTTGTTGATACTGCTACTTTACTGAATTTTTTTTATCAACTCTAATAGTCTTTCCTAAAGTCTTTAAATTTTTCTATGATATTTAATATTGCTACTTTACTGAATTTTTTTTATCAACTCTAATAGTCTTTCCTAAAGTCTTTAAATTTTTCTATGTGTGGTATTATATTGTCTACCAACACATAGAATTTTGATTCATTCTTTCCTATTTGTGTGACTTTTATATCATTTTTGTCTTATTTGCTCTGGCTAAAATTTCTAGTCCTGTATTGTATAGTAATGGTAAATATGAACACCTTGTTTTTTCTTATTCTTGATGCCCAGAAAATGCATTCAATTTTCCCTAATTCAGTATGGTGTGGGAAATGGGTTGGTCATACATAGCCATCATTATATTGAGGTATTATTTTTCTATATCTAATTTGTTCAGAGATGTTATCGTAGAGGGATGTTGAATTTAATGAAAGTATATTTTCTGCAGCTGTCAAGATGATCATCTGAATTTTATCCTTGGTCCTACTTGTGTGACATAGTTTATCGAGTTACCTTTGTGAAACCATCCTTGTGTCACTGAAATGAAACCAGATTGATCATGGTTCGTGAACTTTTAAATGTGCTTTTGAATTTAAATTGCTAATATTTTGCTGAGAATATTTTTTTTTTATTTTAGTTATATAAGGGTTATTGTTCTGTGGTGTTCTCTTTTTGTTTGTCATGTGTTGGAATGCTGGCTTCATGAATGAATTTGGAAGGCTTCCATTCCTTTTAATTCTACAAAATAGTTGCAAGGCATTGAGACTGGGAGAATTAATATTGTTGGGATGTTCATAACAGCCAATGCAATGTACAGACTCCATGCAGTCCTTATCAAAATGCCAATGATGTTCATCTTAGAAGTACAAAAAAATTCTAAACTCTCATGGGAACACAAAAGACCCCCAAACCAAAGCAATCTACAGAGCAAAGCTGAAGCCATCATGATACCTATATTCAAGACATACTACAAAGGCATAGTAGCAAAGCTAGCATGGTACTGGCATAAAAACAGACATGTAGACCAAGGGAACTAAATAAAGGATCCAGAAATAAATCCATGTATCTTCAGTTAATGGATTCTTGACAAAGGTTCAGAAAATATTTACTGGAGAAATAATAAAATCTTTAAGTAATGGAGTGGAAAAAACTGAATATTAAAATAGAAAATTCAAACCTGACCACTATCTCTCACATCATACAAAAATGAACTAAAAGGGGATCAGAGACTTCAGTGTAAGACCTTGAACTATAAAAATACAAGATGAAAACATAGGGAAACAACTTCAAAATATTGACATAGGGACAATTCTTGGTTAAGACTCTAAAAATGCAGGAAACAAAACCAAGAATTGACAAATAGTATTATAGCAAATTAAAAAGCTTTTTTACAGCAAAGAAATCATTATAAGAGTGAAGAGACTACCTAGATAATAAGAGAAATAATTTTCCAGCTATTCATCTTACAGAGGATTGATACCAGAAAACGTGAAGAACTCAAAAAAAAATCAACAAAAGTGATCCAATTAAAACTGGGCAAATGATCTTAATAGACACTACTCAAATGAAGAAATACAAATGGCAATGAATGTACGAAGAAATGCTCAATGTGATGTTCCATGAGAAAGAAAAATAAATTAAAACTATAATAAGATTGCATATTACCCGTGTTAGTAGGGCTATTACAAAAAAAAAGTAACAGATGCTAGCAAGGAAGTAGAAATAATGAAATTTTTATATACGCTATTCATGTAAATATAAAAAGAATCATGGAGGTTCCTCAAAATACTAAAAACAGAACTAAAAATTGATCTAAACATACAACTTATGGGTATATGGGTATATACACAAAGAAATTAAGTTAGTATACAAAAAAGATAGCTACATACCTATGTTTATTGGGGCACTATTCACAATAGCAAAGATGTGTAATCAGTATAGATTACACAACATTATAGATTCATCAACAGATGAAGGAAAAAGAACATGTAGAATATGTACACAATAGAGTTTTGTTGAGCCATACAAAAGAATGATATCCTATCATTTGCAGGAAAATGGATAGAACCAGAGAATATCATCTTAAGCAAAATATACCAAACACAGGAAGACAATAGAAAGTTTTCATTTCTCTTGTATGGAACCTAAAAAATATATGTTTTAAAAAATAACACAGAAGTATAAGAGGAGTAATTGGGAACTGGGAAGGGGGCTGGAGATGAGGGAATAGCAGAGAGGAAGAGAAAAGATAGTAGATGCTTGAATAGACACAATCAATGAGTGATGTATGCATGTACTAAAATATCACAGTGAATCTCATTAATATGTGCAATTAATATATGTTAATAATCATAGTTAATATATTTTATAAAAATAATATATAAAATTGTTATCTTATAATAAACTGTCTTATATTTTTGTTGGAGATACTGACAAGAAAACTCATGTCTGTTAAAATAAAATTCATAGGATGTTATAAAATTTCAAAAGAAGAAACAATCATTCTTAAGTTAGAGCCATCAAATTCTTCTCTCTCTCTCTCTCTTTACAAGAATGATTCTAATTTGAATCTTGACTAAAAGAAAGATTTGCAGAGAAACAGAGGTGGTGGTAAAGGTATAAAAGATTAGCTCAAACAAAGAAATAACATATGTGATAGCATAAAACCTGAAAGACTTCTGTATGTTGAAAAATGTGTCAACTCATTGGAAATCTCACTCAATTGCACAAGAGTATGTCTCATAAATATGTTTTACCTTGTCATGATTTAGGGGGATTAATCTAAAATTTCTAGTATTGAAAAACAATGTGGCTATATTTATATCAGAATATAGTTACTTATCTATAAATTTTTTTAAAAAGTAATAAACAATTACATTTCAGAGACTTGGGACTCTTTGTCTCCTCCTAGCATATCTATTATTAACTCTAGAAAGTTAAATAGTAATGATGGATTTTTTAATATCTTTATTGTGTTCTTCTATTAGATCTGCTGTTTTTCTCCTTTCTTTCTGTTTTGTTTGTTTAAAGACCCAGAGTCTTATAGCCCACTCCATTGTTATCATATGTGCCTTCTAGAAAATGTATTTATATGAAGTACTTTCATGCCATTTCAACATGCATCATGACATTTATAAATTTCATATCAGGAAGGAAATTGGAATACATCCAAATTAAATATAATTTAGTTATACAGCATGTAGAATTGAGACCTAAGATTTCCAACCTTAGAAAACTTGACTTGCAAGGTTGACCCTAATATAAATATCTGGGAGAAAGACTGATGGCCTCTGGAGATGGTAAGATGGGGATGGCAGAGTGGAATGACAATGGCATAGAAGTTGGTGATGCTGTAGTTCTTTGTAGAAATTTGCAATGTTTATTGTGTTATATAAATAAATATATTTAAGAAAATTACCATTGCTTTATTAATGATGGTCACATATCAAAGCTGTTTATGATTTAAGATCCAATTATAAATGTTAATGATGAAAAAAATGATTTGGAAACAGATCAGTATTTGATTATTGGATGAATAACTTCACATCAATTAACCTTACTTCATCCTTTTGAGCTTCAGTCTTCTTATTTGAAAAATGACTCACTCATAATGTTATTTTGAAGCAGGAAAAATTTAGTCATTAGTCCTTGTATGAAATATTTCTGGTTCTCATTGCAGGCATGTTGCAGGATGAAATTTCCATAGGTGTTTTTGTTTGTTTTGGTTTTGTTTTAAGTGATAAATAACCATGATATTTGTGAGTAAAAGAGTCATGCAAGTCACTTCTAAATGAAAACTTGTAAAGACTGTGTTGGTAAATTTTGTCTCTGTAACCAAAACACCTGACAAGAATAGCTTAGAGGAGGGAAAGTTTATTTTGGCTCATGGTTTCAGAACTTTAGTTGATGATGAACTAAACTCCATTGCTTAAGGCCCATAGTGGAGCAGAACATCATGTTGGAGCATCTAGTGGACAGGAAGCAAAGCAGAAGGTAGGGAGTGGTTGCAGAGAAGATGAACCCTTCCAGCATAAGCCCCTACAAACCTACCTCTTCCAGCCACACTTCACCTGCCTACAGTTACCACCCAGTCAATCTATTCGAACTAGGATAAGACTGATTAAGCTAGAGCTTTCATAATATATTCATTTTATGTCTGAGTTTACCTGCATTAACAAGACATCTCATGCCCAAAACATAACAAAAGAACCAGGGTCTGATTGACCATATTTCTTTTTCTCTGTTGTGTGTGTGTGATTATTAACTTCTGCCAACCTATGTATTTCCTTGAGCAAATAGGAAAGAAGATGTTTGGAAATTAAGAATGAACAAAAAATTTTTAAAAAAAAATTTTCTACTCCTCTCATAGTCCCTTTCCCTATCCCACTATTCATCAGCCTCCTTATATCAAAGAAAACATTTAGCATTTGTTTTGGGGGGATTGGCTAAATTTACTTAGGATTATCTTCTCTAACTCCATCTATTTACCTGCAAATGCCATTATTTTATTCCCTTTTATTGCTGAATAAAAAAAAAATTAAACATTCCTTAAGTCATGAATCAATAAAGCATTTAGTGTATATATATATATATACACATATATATATATGTATATGTATATATATGTAATTTTTTCCACTGTTTTATTTCTTATCATAGTATATCTTTGTTTATCCTATTATATTGGATCACCCAATATAATAATTAGCAAACCATATGTGATTAATGATTAATAGTAGTTATATCACTATAAATTTCACCTTTTTAATATAACAAAACTCTCACAGAATGCCAGACAAAATGGGTAAATTTTGGTGACAAATTTTTGATAAAATGTTAAGAAAGTTATCTAGTATATGCAAATGTATATAAAAATTATAAATTGAGAAGTGTTAAACACAAATTCTGTCAACATTTTTTGCCTAGAATTATGTAGTATTACTAGAGTTTTTAAAACAAATCACCTAAATTTGATATGATTTGTAGGTATTTCTTAAATAACTGTTTTTATTCCACCCTTTCCTGGATTACAAGTCAGGAAAGGAAGTCCCAGAATAATTTATTTATTCATAGTATGAGACAATCCATCTACATTTCAAAAACAAGCAAAAAGTATGCAATGTAAGTTTTAGGCATACTTACTTGTGATTTTTTTTTTCAGAAAGCAAGGAAAGAATAATAATCATAAAACTCAGGAGCAAAATTACATCTGCCTATAGGCTCATTAAGAAGATCATGAATGGAAACCTCTGCTCTATAAATCAGATACATAAACCACGTTGCATTTGCCCAGATAGGCCACAAACACTTAGGGGCACACTTTAAAAAAAATTTGTCCGTTTGGGGCTTGTTATCCAAGGAAGTGACATCAGATATTGCATGGCATTGAAGGAGCAAAGATAAGAATAAGTTGCAGTTCTATTGTCATAAAGAAGCCAAACTTAGAAAAACAAATTATTTACTTAATTTTACTTTGGTATTCAAGAGAGTAATTCTAAAGATTCCTGTGCACATATATTATCTTCCAACTGCTTCTGCTGTAGATGTAGTAAAACAGACATTTGAAACTCAGTGAAACAGAAATGACACTTGGTTTTTCTGTTGCTTAATTTGCCTTTTATTCTCCTTAGCCTTTTATAAGAAAATGAACAAGTCTCTTATTCATATACGAAGAGCACAACCACCTCTTAGAACAACAAATAATTCTCTATTTTACAAATTAAAATGTATACAATTTTGATATAATATGTCCAAGAATTTATATGACCTTCAAGAATTAAAATACATAAAATATTATTCATTTTCCATAGTTATGACAAATTGCAACAGCTGGGGAGGTCAATGAAAAAATATTTGAGACTTTGTTTCTAATTTTTTTGTTATATTGATAGACTATAAAATAGCATTCCTAAGTATAGAAAGCAATGTCAGCATCTTATAATTTCAATTTTTAAATGTTCTATTTGCTTGAAAGGCAATGTTCTTTTTGTTCTTGATAAGAATAAAGTAATGAGGTAGATCAAGTTGTTATATAGGTATATAAATATCACATAATAAATCCCTTTAATATGTAGAATTATAATGCACCAATAAAAATCAATTAGAAATAAATACACAATGATAAGGGAAAGAAAATAAGATTGCTGCTGATAAACATGTATGAGAATTTAACTTAGTCCATCGGCTATGGATGCAAGAAATTAAAAGTATGCAAGCAATGTGTGAAGTTGAGGAATGGCTCCCAGAACAGGAAGCAGATGCAGGACTGGTGTATGAGCATCTTGTAATAACAGAGATCATAGAGACTCTCATTTCCTTCACAAGGAAATATTTGCATGGTGAAGGAGAATTTATTCTCTTTCATTTCATCCTTTTGCCTTTTGCCTCTGTCCTCACACAAACTTCTTCCTCTAGAATCAAAGAGTTCTTGACTCTACATTGCTCAGTATAGCCCGTAGCTCCTACATGAATTCAGACTTGGTCCACACAATTGACTATTTATTTGTCTGAGCTGAGAAATAATATGGTAAAACAACCAACCTTCTTTGTTTACCCTTTGATGATGCCACTGCTCCTTAGTTTTGCAAAATAACTTCATCAAACTTTCAAGATCACGCAAATTTGCCTATTGAATATTTAGAGCAATAATAAAATAATTAAAAACTTAGATGGTAAAGAAAAGTACAAGTTCTATTCACAGTGCAATATCTGTTTGCATTTTCCTAAAGAATGTGCCCAAAGACAGGCATTCAGAAGAAGAAAATCTCCTATGGATGCCCCTTTACTTTTTTTTTTTTTTTTTTTTTTTTTTTGTCTCTGTGACTTTCAGATTCACATAGACTCCCTTATTTAGGTCATTCTATAAACAAACAAACAAACAAATAAATAAATGCAGGTCTAACTCCTTTTACAGAAATTTATCTCATTTACTGTAAGTGTTTCAATCTCTGTACTCCACCATGGTATTGGGCCAAATGCAATTTAGAATCAAGTATCAGAGTATAGTCTGGTAACCAGGAGTTTTCATGAGTTACGATTTTATTTGTACAGAAAGGTACATACTTTTCATTCCCTGATTTTTCCCCATGTTCTAGTTAGTAGAATGCAGATTATGTCATTCTTATCCTAGTTAATTTATAAAGTAGGAATCTTTCCCCCCAAATCTTCCTTAATATCTTTTCCTCAAAACTTACTGTCCAAATCCTTTTGAAACAGGGTCCAGATTGATTTTGGCATCTATGGAATATTTCTAGATTGGGAGATTTCAGAAAAGTGATTAATGGACCAGTCTGTGATTTCTTTTATCAAATCTTGGAGCAGTCTCAAATTCTTGTTTTATAGTCTTCCATAGAATAGAAGAAAAAATAAAGTTTCTCTTATCCTCAAACTATATCTTATGAATCTTCTACTTCATACTGGATATTGCATTTCTTCAACTTTAATATACTTCTACAAATTACTCTAATATCAAAATACTCTTAATGTTTGTACACATGCAAATATTAATTAAAATTTATAGGTAATGGTCTGCCAAATATAAAAAGTTACGCTGTTTTCCCCAACGTGCCACCTGGCAAATTTATACTCATTTTTTTTGTTTAGACAAGTACAATTTTTTTCCCAGACTAAAACTAAATAGAGTAGCTAGATGGAAATCAGTCAGGAATTCACCAAACACATCAGCACTTTTATGTTTTGTAATATTTTTAATGTTCATTCTTGTAAAATATCTAGTGAACTCTAAATCTTTTAACCACATATTTATTTTCTCTTTTATCCTTCCATTATAAACCATGAGTTTAAAAAATGGTGTAAGCCAAATCCACTATGGCATTATAATTTATTTAACTAGTCTAATGTATATATAAATATTTGGAAAGGGAGGGGGCATGGGGTAATTAATGATGGTGGAATGTAATGATTGTTATTATCCAAAGTACATGTATGAAGACATAAATTGGCATGAGTATACTATGTGTACAACCAGAGATATAAAAAAAATTGTGCTTCATATAGGTAATGAGAATTTTAATGTATTCTGCTATAATATATAATAAAAATAAATAAATAAAAATATTTATACAGAGAAAAGGTATATAGAATTAACAATAGACCTCAAGCCTGAACAAAAAATGTTTTATTGCCTTATGACTCTTTATAATTTAAACATATGATATTCTGTGGGCTTTTAAAAAGATTTTTAAGCATCTCAAACATGCATCCATGATTCCTTCCTAGAAATCACTATAATATGTTCTCCTAAATTAATACATGTGATTTAACTTCATGAGATCCTACTTTGTATAGTCACCATATAAACCAGGAACAATTTCCAAATCTTCCCATGATAGTAACAAAAAGTATCAGGTACCTCATGGAGCTTAATGTGTAACTATTAATCAAGAATAAACAATAAATACATTTACAAATAATTGTTCACAAAATCTTAATGTTTGAAAACCAAAGTATCTCAGCTTCATCCTATTAAGAAATTGGATTTCTAAGATGATTCACATTTCAATTAATAAAAATAAGTTCATATAGCTTACTGTCCTTAATAAGATGAACTTTCTGTCTTTTTTTTTAATGCAGTGGTAGGTTGAAACCTAGGACCTCATGCATGCTAGGCAAGTGCTCTACCACTGAGCTATCTCAAGCCCTAAAGTCTTGGTATTAAAAGACCAAAATATGACACTGTTTCTTTCTCACCAAAAAGACAACTTGACATTTTTTTCATGCTAATTAAAATAACAAAATATTGTACAGTATTATCTAAGACTCATTACACATCCAAATTCTGAAGAAAAAATCATGGCTTTATTCTGAACCTGCTACTTGTGATAATTAGAAGAAATAAATATTAGAAGAAATGAAAAAATACATTTTAGCCAAATTCCTGTCAAATGAATTTATAATTGCAAAAGAAGAAAATATATGTGAATTCAAAAAGTTATTTCCACTTACTATTTTTACTTACGTAAATGTGCAGTCTTAAATCCCTGCTTTAAGGTAAGTGTGGGTAGTGCTGTTGCTAGGATCAGAAGCAGTCATTTTCTAGTGCCCATGGATGATACATAAGGCTTTGATGGAGTGGGGAAAAGCAATAATAATTTTGATGACCATTACTAGAAAAACATTAGGACCTAAGAAATGTTATTCCTTTCAGAACTTCAATGTCCATGGGTGCCCTTTGTAATTATTTTACAATGTTAACTTTTAACTGTATGGGATAACTTTGGGGTAACTATTGAATTTCTAATGTTTCCAGGATTGAATGTGCATGTAAGGAATGAATAAAATAATACTGTTCTCAGGACACACATGTCAATTTGATTATAGTTGTCTTAGAACCCATGATGGTAATATTTATTCATTGTGAGAGATTAAACTCCTTTAAGTCAAAATAAAAAAAAATATGAGAAGATACAAGATATATCAAATTGAAAAACTTTAATAGAAATTGACAGACAGTACACTAAACTCCTGTGTGATTTAAGTGAATGAGTTGACTTTTAATGTGAATTTATTTCAGGTTACTTTTGACATTTTGAAATTGTTTATCCTATAGACATTCAACTGATGTCTAAAATTAGATAATCATTATTCTTCCCACACTCCTTTATACATTCACATTCTACTGGATTACTGGAGCCAAACTTTTAGGGTGCAAACTGGTTTTCTTTCTGCAGTAACTCTGATTCTACTTATTACTTATATATTTTATTAGGCATCTGATATGTCTTGCTATTTCATTAGCTAAGATACTCATTTTCTATTGTTCTGTCAAAGATAGTAGTCTCCTACATGATTTCCCTGCCTCATCAAACTGCATTATTTTTTCTATAGTACTCTTTCTGAAAAAACAAATAGTAATTTAAAACGTAACTCAAACATAAACATTCTACCCTAGGCAATAAGCACTTCATAATACACCCTGATTTCTTACTCGAACTTACCTACTATCAATTTTTACCTGATTACCAAATATCCTAAACAACATAGAGTTACTCAAAGAGAACATGCATGTCATGTCTTGGGATCTTTCATGAAGCTAGTCTATCATCTCACCTGGACAATTCCCATAAATCCTTTATTTGTTTATTTGTAATTGGACAAAATACCTTTTTTAAAATTTATTTTTGTGTGGTGCTGAGGATTGAACCCAGGGCCTTGCATGTGTTAGGCAAGCGCTTTATAACTGAGCCACAACCCCAGCCCCCTAAACCCCATTTTAATAGCCAGCTCAGACATCTTCCCCTAGAAGCTTCAATTCATCTTTATCTCATGTAGTTATTCCCTCTCTGCTATGCCTACCTTGCACAAAGCATGACACTTACCATGCTGAATTACTTGCTTTTGCCTTTGATCAGAACTTAAAAGTAAGAACTCAGTTTTGTTGTCTTTATGAAGAGTTTTCCTATGATATTCTTTCTCTAATACCCTGGTAGTTTGCCATTAAGGACCACTGTTTTGCTTTCTTTTTTTTTTTTTTTTTTTTTGGCCTGTGAACTGGGTTGTCAGCCTTCTGTTAAGATTTTCTCCATCTGTTTCAGTGAATATCCATTGTCAGGTTCCGAAAGTAACTGCTTGCTATTTTTGAACCTGCCTATTTGAATCCTTTAACATGGATTCAGTTTTTATTTCTGGTGTGCCCTCTTTGATAGAACTGTTTATAACCTCTTTGTTTCTTGAACCTGTTAGTATTTAGCTTCCCAATGTGACCATGCACTTCAATTTTACACCTAGATAAAATTGAGCCTGAGTCTCATCACATTGCTAAATGTGCAAGTTGCATAACTACAAGTATATCAACAAATTTGTGTTAATTAATCTGATGGTCATGTGAAAATATGAATGTTAAAAATATCTCAACTCCATAATACTTATTTAAGTCATTAATAAATTATTCTTATTATTAAAAAATCTTTAATATATGAAAAAGTACAAATCATATAAATTCTAAAAGTTTACATTTACATTAATTTCTTTGAGGAAAAGTTACAAAACCATCAAATTCCTAATAATATTTTTTAGCTACAACTTATGACATTCCAAAAATTATTACAGATAACTGACAGTTAATCAAATTTTATTTTAGTTTTCTGAAATATTATCTGTGAGGAAAATGGCATAGTAAATGTTCTTTAAAAATTAGAATGTTACTATATGGCTATTAAAAGATTAAATATATCCCCTAGTATATTTTTGCTTTACACTTTTTAATATGTTGATTTTTACCCAGACTTTGATAGTTTCTTTTTTTATTTTATTGTTGGTCGTTCAAAACATTACATAGTTCTTAATATATCATATTTCACAGTTTGATTCAAGTGGGTTATGAACTCCCATTTTTTTTAATCCACAAATGACAAAGTCCTAGAATGTTAAGTTCTAGGACATTACCATTATATTTCCACTGACTTGCTTTTCTTTATCCTTTTGTCACTCATTGACAGCACTGGAAAAAAATATCCAAATACAGATAATTTTTACAAAATTAAAATTTAAAATTTAAAACTTTAGTTTACCATAATTGATGATTTTTTTTTTGCAAAGTACTAACATTCAAAGAGATAAATGATGGTGCTTTGTGCTTAACTAAGAATTCACTGTGAAGTTGACCAAAAAAAAAAAAAAAAAGCGATTTTGACCTTGCCAACGGGAAGTCCTCCTCCATTTGATTTAATGTCATGGCCATCTGCCTCTCTCATCCTCTCAGGAAGAACGAATACCTCTATTGCTAATTGGAAGAGGGAAAAAATGCACACGATTTAATGAAAAGCCATCCCTTGCTCTTTATATCCATAGAAATGCCCAAAACTCAACTCATAATGGATCAAGGACTTAGGAATACAACCAGAGACCCTGTGTCTAATAGAAGAAAAAGTAGATCCTAATCTCCATCATGTGGGATGAGGCCCCAACTTCCTTAATAAGACTCCTATAGCACAAGAATTAAAACCAAAAATCAATAAATGGAATGAACTCAAACTAAAAAGTTTCTTCTCAGAAAAAGAAACCATCTATGAGGTGAATAGACAGCCTACATCTTGGGAGAAAATCTTTACCCCTCACACATCAGAGAGAACACTCATCTTTAGGGTATATAAAGAACTCAGAAAGCTAAACACCAAATAAATAAATAAATAAATAAATAAAATAACCCAACCAATAAATGGGCCAAGGACCTAAACAGCCACCTCTTGGAAGATGATATAAAATCAATCAACAAATATATGAAAAAATATTCATCATCACTAGCAATTAGAGAAATGCAAATCAAAACCACTCTAAGATTTCATCTCCCTCCAGTAAGAATAGCAGTTATTATGTAGACAAACAAAAATACGTGTTGACAAGGGTGTGGGGAAAAAGGTACACTTATACACTGCTGGTGGGACTGCAAATTGGTGCAGCCAATAAGGAAAGCAGTATGGAGATTTCTTGGAAAATTGGGAATGAAACCATTGTTTGACCCAGCTATCCCTCTTCTCAGTCTATACCCAAAAGACTACAGCACACTACAGGGGCACAGCCACATCAATGTTTATAGCAGCACAATTCACAATAGCTAAACTGTGGAGC